>NC_063193.1:5070346-5127846 GCF_017589495.1 Alosa alosa | reverse complement strand
CAGCACTGCAAAGCTACATGACCAGAAATCTTAACCTCTTGAATGGTGACAACATGACAAATACATTCTCTCTCTCTCTCTCTCTCTCTCTCTCTATTTCTCTCCTCACACTCTTTCCTGCATGGTTTCTCTCTCTCTCCTTCTCTCTCTCTCTCTCTTTCTCTCCTCACACTCTTTCCTGCATGGTTTCTCTCTCTCTCCTTCTCTCTCTCTCTCTCTATTTCTCTCCTCACACTCTTTCCTGCATGGTTTCTCTCTCTCCTTCTCTCTCTCTCTCTCTCTCTCTCTCTTTCTCTCCTCCACACTCTTTTCCTGCATGGTTCTCTCTCTCTCCTTCTCTCTCTCTCTCTCTATTTCTCTCCTCACACTCTTTCCTGCATGGTTTCTCTCTCTCTCCTTCTCTCTCTCTCTCTCTATTTCTCTCCTCATACTATTTCCTTCACATTCTCTTTCTCTCTCTCCCCAACATGTTCCCCCTCACATTCTCTTTCTCTTTTCCATCAAGCTTTTTCCTTATATTCTTTCTCTCACATGCATTCCCTCATGCTCTCTCTCTCTTTCCTTCCTTCCTCTTTCCTTCTCTCTTCCACTCATCCCCAAGGGATTTTGTTATGATGAAAATAGAAGAAAAAAAGACTCCCATCATTCCTCCACGCTCTCTCCCAATACAAATCAATTCACCTTCTCACAGTCAATCAACCTGCACCCTTCAGGCTGCTCAAATCCCTTCTTTGATCTTTTTTCCCCAATACACATCCATTTCCCCTTCTCCTGAAATCCAGTGAAAGACAGAGAGGGAAAAAAACACACCTTCTCAAGAGTCCACCGTTCTACTGCAGTCCATGCTCTTTCTCTCTCTTTCTCTCTTTCTCAGTCTCTACCCTGCTGTCTATCTCTCTTTTACTCTCTCCATTATGTTCTCTCTTTTCTCAGTCCCTGACTTCTCCTTACCCCCTCTCTTTCCTCTTGAGTACACACAGTAAATCTGTCTTTTTTCAGTTATCATAGCCAGGCAACATCCACAACTCCCATCATGCATCTCTCTCTCACTCTCTCTCTCTCTTGCTCTCTCTCTCTCTCTCTCTCCCATGTCTCTCTGTGTGCAAGTGGATAGTGAGCATGGTGTTGTCCAGATACCACTCGCTGTTTGCCGTTGGCTGTTTACCACCGCACTCAGTGGACAAGGTTGTCTGGGGGCACACACACACACACAGAGCGAAGTAAAAAGGATTTGATGTTGGATGCAAGCAGAAAAGGGCAGCCCAACACCGCCAGTTACACGGTTTGCAAATGTGACACCCTCTTCCCCCCAGTGGAAAGGGATTTACAGAGCAGACACAAGTTACAGGGGCAAAACCTCTGTCCATAAGCTCTGCAATGCGTACTGGAAGCATTGGCACAAATGACAGAAAGAACTTAATGTTATTTTTCTAATGTTATGTTACCCGTTCATTACATTTGTCCAATCAATGCACTACACTTGTCAATGTAATGCCTCATCTGACACGCCTGCTCTGCATGGTTCAGGTCAGAGAATTCTTATGGGGGAGAAATCAGTAATGTATGCATCTCAAGTATTCTTTTTTCAGTAGGCTAAGTATATTTTTTTCAATGAGGCTATTTACCAAACATTAGTATTAACTCAAGAAATCCTCAAATATAACATGTTCACATAAAGTGGAATGACCCAGGAAAAAAGTATTGAAAACGCTAAGAAAAAACAGCACACCAAGGCAAGGAAACAGCTGAAATCTGTAGTAGTTAGAAAGTACTTAGCCCTCCTATCTGTGCACATTTATATAAGCTGGGTTAGTAAATATTGATAGGCTGTAAAGGTGTCACACAAGCAAAGAGCTTTCCCAAGGCCTTCACAACCTTATTGTTGCGAAATGTTTCAATGGAACTAGACATATTTCAAAACTTCAGAATCTTCCAGTATTGGGGCCATTATCTGCAAGTGGCACTCCATCATCAACCATAAATGGCACTGCACGATCCAATGATCCAAAACATACAGCAAAAAAACTCAATTGGTTTCAGAGAACATCAAGGTGTTAGAATAGGGCAGTCACTCACCTGACTTTGAACATTTGTGTAAGGAGCTCAAGATCAGGGTTCACAAGAGGGCCCCCAGCATCTTCAAGATTTAAAGACAATCTGTTTAGAAGAATGGGTCAAAATCACACCTGAAGCTGTGGCCGAATCGTTTCTGTGTGTCTTGAAGCTGTCATTACAAACACAGGCTTCTCCGCTAAGTATTAAATACATTTCAATTGGTGTGTTTAATACTTTTTCCTCGGTCATTCCACTTTATTACACATAACTTTATTTATGGACTTCAATGTTTGGATATGTGTGTTCTCGGACAACACCGAACATTTGCTAACATTAGCTTGACATACAGTAAACCACTCTTATTAACTATGGCAAATTCTCCTATGTGTGTAAGGGTGCGTTAGGGTGCACAAGTAAAAAAAAAAAAATATCATACAGTATCAAATTTGGTGCTTGCGTTATAATGATACGGCTTTATGTTTTTTTCCTCATTACTGTCACAAGGTGGCATATTTCCTGACATTACCTTATGAGTCTATATTTTTAAATGGAGAAAACCCTGTTATAATCACCCCGTTTGAATCCTTTAACTGCCTGCTCAACCGTTTGGTAGATCACACTTTAAGACACCATATCTTACCAAAACATCCAGCTGTTTTGAGTTCAAACATATGGAGCCATCTACCACTTGAGCACTACATGTTAAGCACAACATATTTGCTCAGTACCTCTGTAATGTCGAAGGCCACACCTTCTCATCATATGTGATTTAAAAAATAAATGTACGCGATTTCATCGGCCATATTTTGTGGAGTCACGTCTACCAAGTTTTCAAAAGTAAGATTTTTTTTCTTCATTATCTATCTATAAAGCAAGAAGTGTCTGTGTGTCCTAATGTCTGTGTGTCCTAATGTCTGTGGCACGCATATATCGCTGACCGTTTGTCAGACTGATTTCAAACTTGGCAGGTATCTTACTATGGGCATGAGTAAGTGCAGTGCCAAATTTGACAGTGAGGATAGAAGCAGGGCTTTGGCAGAACTAGATCAGTTTAGGTTACACGGGTAAAAAGTTAAGCAAAGATGTGTTAACATGTCTGACCTCAACAATAAAGACCCCCTGTATGCGGTTTGCTTGCATAAAATGACTAAAAACTAAACAACACGCCAACACACACAGGTATATGCAGTGGCTCTTCAAAATGATGTAAATAATGATGTGCAATAAATGGACACTTTGAATAGCCCAGGCTCCTTTGGACTTATGCAAAAGACAATTCCAACTGCAATTTCCTGAATTGAAACGAGCGATAATGGTCCCGAATTAAAGAACGTCTCAGAATGCCACACATGCAAAGCATAACCAGCGACAAGCAACGAGTGGCAGACAGAGTGTGATGTCACTTAAAGGCCACCAGAGACTGTTTTTGAGTCACACCGTCAAATTTCATATGATGATGCATCATTCCACAAAATGGTTTGTTTTCTCTATCATCAAGTTATTCAGTAGGCTAAGCATATAGCCTTGACTCAAAATAGCTTAGGATTATGTCATTTTGATTTGTAAAAGATGTCACATGCAGCCATGCTTAAATTCTGCTCACTTCACATTTATTATATTATTATATGATCTGTATTCATTATTGAATGCTTACCTGGAATGATGTTTTTCCCTATCATCCCATTTATAAAGCAGGCCTACCTGCAGGCATTGGGCTACAGAAATAGCATGTTTGAACAGGCACTGCACTAGTTATGTTAAAATGAAGTGGAATAACACATGTATTAACTTGCATTTAAAAAATATATTTTTTTTCATGGTCAAATAATGTTTTGAAAACATGCTCAACCAAACGGTTGATAAGTCAATTTATGGTAAAAGTCAGGTCTGTATAGATAATACTAGAAAACATTACAAAGTTTATGAATTAATCATATTAACCATTATATACTGTTTTCAAATGTATACTACTACTGTAAACACGTCATATATGAGTTTTAAATTATTAATCTACACACCTCAAGCACATCAGAGCAAAAGTGAAGTTTCGTTAAGTCAATTCTTTGTTAGGCTATGTGATGACACTGATGACATTTACTGTAGGCTGCTGTTGGCTATTAAGTTCACCTTGCTTACGTTTTCAAAATAAAAGACGGGTTTGTGTTCTTTCTGGATTTAAATGCATTCAGAAGGTCAATGAGAAAGTCCACGTTCCACGTTTTCATATCAGCCTAAATAACGAGGTGGTGGATTAGTCTGGTTCTTTTGAAATAAATCACGCCTCTTTCATAAGGCCACGTTGGTTTCAAACTTCTGCGCTGTGGGTGTTACAGAAGCAGGAACAGGAGAATGTGCGTAATTGAAAAGTGCATAACTGGAAGCGCGTAAAAAGCGGCCTTGATTTAAGCACAAATGGGAGAATTTGGCCCTTACTAGGAGAAAAACCATGGCACAAAATTATATTTTTTCATTTAAGTAGGTGCCACAATAATTTACTACTGTTTGTTGTTAAAGATCACAACGGTGGTTGATTAATGGAAAGGGACTCTACAGGTCTTCACAAAATAAGAGTTTGTTTGAGTTAGCCACTTCCCCAATGGTTCTGTTTTTAAAAACTATTAAAACAAAAGAGAGAGAAAAAGAGTCCCAGTTGGATAATTTACTTTTAATAACAGGACAGTGAAGATCAGACAGGAAATGAGAAATGGGGAATGGGCTCAGGAAATGACCTCCGGCCAGATTCAAACCTGGGTCTCAGTGGACACTTGACCCCAAAGTGTGCCAACGCTGCCTCTTCAATACAGCTCCCTCTCTTTGCCACTGGCCACAAACAATCTGTTGACACACACACAGTTGTATATTTAAGGTGAAAGGGTCAGGGTATGTGTAGTGTTTGTTTAAAGTTATTTGACTGATTTAGGGTCAGGGCTGTGCTATCCACATCCAGCTGTATCCTCTTGAGACAGGCAAGACTGGCGTTCCCGCAAGAATATGCCTACAGCTTTGTAAGAGTAAACTCACTGTTGCCCTTTTTAATGTAACTTTGACCTGCGCCTTCATGAAGCACTTGATTGGTTTCGGATGTTAAAAAACTCAGCTAATCATCAAAAGGTTCCAACCCATATTTAAGCTGTGTTCTTTACTGGTGTCTCCACTGCACTGTGTCATTGCCTCTTCATTATTGCAGGCGCGGTGGAGCAGCAGCAACATCACCAGCTGACAAGCGTTCCACCTGAGTTTGATTCCCGCTATTGCGAGTCTGTGTTGCTTTGGATAAAAGCATTTGCTAAATATCAGTCAACTTTAACTTTCATCATGCTGTGTAATGTGAAATAGGCTTGGATTCTGATCGGCCACTGTTCCCCTACTGGTAGAAGTGTGCCACACACTTTGACTCCACATCAAAGTTTTTATTAAACGATAACGTTTCAGCCTTCTTCTGATCATGAAAAAACACCCCTGCAGCTCAAGGAATGTTACACCTTTCCTATCTATGTCTGAAAAAAGATGTTCGCTGTAATATGCAACATCTATAATATAAATCATACCGACTGCATCATTAGATATCCATGAATCTGTGAAATTGCACTTACCCTCACAACTATTATTTTTTGTCACTCACTAAACTGATATCTATCTTTGAAATCTTTTCTTTTCACTCTCATGCTTACAAAACTATTTTATATTCTTCTTACGATTTCTTTCATGGTCTATTTTTCTTTGATGGTCCTGTCTGTGCTTTATTTTGTATCTCCCTCTCCCTCTCTCTATCTCTCAATATTGTTTGAAATACCATCAGACAGAGTGGAGCATTCAGTAATTGGTCATCTGAGTTCACACATGTTCACCGCAGTGGCCTTACCATGCGTGGAGACTTATAATGAGCCTACACTTTCTCTACTGAAGGAAGTGGAAGAAGTGAGAAGAGGACCTCGGCTGTTCAAAATGAACTGTGTTCTTTTGCGCTTGTCTCCCAGGAGCATGGATTCACAGCATTTGCACAAAAAAGCTATTTTTTCAACCCCCTCCCTTTCCTGGAACACATACCGCATGAGAGCTCTTGAGATCTGATTCTTTTTTTACCAGAAAGATTTGAAGTTCTAAGCTCTAAAGGGGCCTAAGTGTTAAACAAGTTTTTGGGTTGACTGACTCTAAAACACTTATAATGCCTTATGTTAAGATTCTCTCTCCCTTTATTATGAAATAAATAGATAAATAGATAAGCAAGAGAAAATAGTCAACTTTATGTTTAAGGGTTGTTTATGTCAGAAACATTGTTTAGTGTAGTCAAGTACAGTTAAACATCCAGCTGTCTCAACTCAACACACGTACTTAAAAACGTACTTACTGAAAGAGAAGTGGACATTTGATACCCTGGACAAATTGATACTTCTGTAAAATATTATGTTATATTATATTGTGGCAAGTACTATTCTTCAGGTATCCTTTTTGGCATTGATCATGTGCAGAGTGTTCTCTGCATCTACAACAAGGAAGGGAGAGAAGTGAGATGGTGTTAGCGGTTAAGTGTTAGCTGTGCGGCAGGTGGATATGTGTTTGAGACACCCTGCAGGGAGAAGGGAGCCAGAGGAGATGCAATAATCGATTAGATTCTACCTCCTGCCTCCAGGATCCACAGGCCCTCTCAGGTAGGTGGCGGGCTTGGATCCACAGGCCCTCTCAGGTAGGTGGCGGGCTTGGATCCACAGGCCCACTCAGGTAGGTGGCGGGCTTGGATCCACAGGCCCACTCAGGTAGGGTGGGCTGGGCTGGGATCCTGGTGTGCTTTTAATGGTAGTTCTGGGCCTTCCTGTCTGTAGCTTGTAATACTCCACTTACATCATCCCTTAGGAACACGCTCACAACAACCCCCTAACCTGTGGGGCAACCGTGGCCTACTGGTTAGCGGTTCGAACCCCGACATGTAGGCGCGGCTGAAGTGCCCCTGAGCAAGGCACCTAACCCCTCACTGCTCCCCGAGCGCTGCTGTTGTTGCAGGTAGCTCACTGTGCCGGGATTAGTGTGTGCTTCACCTCACTGTGTGTTCACTGTGTGATGAGTGTGTTTCACTAATTCACAGATTGGGATAAATGCCCAAATGAAATAGAGACCAAATTTCCCTCACAGGATCAAAAGAGTATATATACTTATACTTAACCTGCCAGGCCAACAACACCCCCCATCCTCAACAATCTCCTCCAACCACTAACCCCCAGCCCCCCAACACACACACACACACACACACACACACACCCCTCTCACTCATCAACATCAGCCCCATCCCCTGCTAGACTAGCCCCAAACATCAACATTCTACCAGCATCAACTAGCCCCAAACATCAACATTCTACCAGCATCAACTAGCCCCAAACATCAACATTCTTCCTGGCCCACTACCCCAGTCCTCTCGATCCAGTGGTAACCCCCCTCCCCGACCCTGTGACCTGTATACCATCATCCACTCATCTCCATCAGAAACGTTCGCAATCTCCTCCACCCCCCCACACACATACACCCACACACACACCCAGCAATGTGGCCCAGTGGGACTTGTCAGTGAGATGAAGAAACATGTCTTTCATCCTCCTGACTTGTGCTCTGAGCACCATCCCTCTCCTCTCTATAAAGCAGATCAAGAGCGTCACACACCTGGCTCTGCTGCTTGTTTCCCCTGGGTCAGGGGTCAGATCGTCTGCCGATCCCAATGAGGCACCTGTGAGAAGTGCCTAGAGGAGAGGAGAGCACCCTGTTGATGAGGAGGAGAGGTGGAGAATGAGTGAGAAGAGTGAGAGGGAGGGAGAGAGAGATTTAGGGAAAGAGAGAGAGAGAAGAGAGATAGAGGGAGGGAGGGAGAGAGAGAGAGAGAGAGAGAGAGAGAGAGAGAGAGAGAGAGAGAGAGAGAGAGAGAGAAGAGAATGAGAAGAGCTGATGCTTATGGAGTGTGTCCTGTTTGTTCGTCTAGCACCACTGATTGTTCGACTGGGTGATGGTGAGCCTGTAAGAAAGAGATCTGAGAGCAGGAGACAAGGGCACAGACACTCAGACCACTCAGACAGACTGGCTGACCAGACAGAAAGGGAAGGACAGATGGAAACTGCTGGAGTTAGAGGTGTGAGATGGACACAGAAGAGAGAGTTAAAATGGCAATACAAACAGACTGAAGGAGATCATTGAAAAAAATGTATAGAAAAAATAGAGCTTAAAGTTGCAATACAGACAGACTGAAAGAGATAATTAAAAATATTTTAAAAAAGTAGTGTAAAAAAGACAAAACAGAAAGAGAGTAGAATAGAGGGAAGACCAAAGAAAACTTTAGTTCAAGTTCATTACGTTTATTTCTTTCAGGGACCATGAGCAAAATGCATTCATCTCAAAAAGAGAAAAGTGCTTTGTGACAGAAATAGCTACTAGTTAATTTCCATCTGCAATCTTTGGGCAGGTGAAAAAAACGGTCAAATTGTGAAATTCAACTTAAGAGATAAATGTACGGGAGTTAGGTAGGTAGATTAAGAGAAAGAAGAGTGAGAGAGAGAGAACGTTCTCTGCATGCTCCTCTTGTGCTACCTTGTGTCTTTCTCTTCACATCTATCTCAATATTACTCCAGCTCTGCCTTTTTTATTTGGATTGTTTCTCCATCGCACTTCGTTTTATATTGTTATATTATTTCTCCATCACACTTTGTTTTATATTGTTTTCAACAGCACACAGACAAATTCAGGTAAGCAGGTAATTTTCTCATGCTGCAATTGGTTATTGTCTGTTGTTACATTAAAAGACACAACACACATGCCCCTCTGCTGAACTGTCCAGCCTCTCCCCAGTATTCTTTTATATGCATGTTCTAAATACTAAATTGTGTTCATCTGTTTTGTTGTAGATGCATCCTGTGACTGATTGCAAGGGCCTAATGAGGGCATGTGTGGGAATGCTTTAGCACAGTGACAGAGCAACAACTGTCAGCAAGCTTATTAGGACTCCCATCGTGGAGGACACTAACCTTAACTACTCTATAAACTTAATGAGGCTTCTCTCTCACACACACACACACACACATACACACGCACACACACACACACACACACACACACACACACACACACACACACACACACACACACACACGCACACACGCACACACACAGACACACGCACACATGAACACGCCAGACACACACGCGCACACGCACACACACAGACACATGCACACATGCACACACGCACACGCACACACGCACACGCACACACACACACACACACACACACACACACACACACACACACACACACACACCACACATACACACATTCCATGACAATGGTCTCACTCTGGGAAGTATTAAAGGGTTAGACACATTATCATTAGCAGTCATCCCACATTCAGCAGTCGAATCTCTTCCTTATCTGGATTATAGGATTATTCAAAAGACTTTCCAAGAACTCAGAGGACAGTGGTTGTCACAGATCTCAGCTTTATTTCAATGTTCACGTGCGGTGGAATAAACCCGTCCGAGTGTTCGTCAGATTTAAGACTCATGAGATCACAAGAATTAAAACACCCCTCACTCCACTGAGCTGTTTCTGGTAAACAGAATTAATGTCATCGCACAGCTCATCTCCTGCCACCTCTTCAGGCAATCAACAAGTGCACACACACACACACACACACACACACACACACTGACAAACAGCCTTCCCAGGGGCGGTAAATAGGATCATTCTCCTCGGAAAAATCTATTGCAGTTCTTAATAGCATGATCAAATTAAATCATATTTCTACTTGCCAAACATTTGAGAAAAAAAGAGCAACATATTTCCAATATAAGCGTAGAGCAAAAATCAAATATTGTACATGTAAGATATTCAGAGAGGTTATTGTTGATTTTAAAGAGGAAAGAAGCAACTTAAAACAAAATAGCATCTTATGAAACCACAATTTTCTATTCCAAACCAACAACAACAACAAGCTCAAATCATAACTGACTTTATTATATGCATACAGTATGCCCTAATTAGAGGATTCCTTATGTGCCTCTATTCTCAGTGACAAGCATATCACATCCAAATCCAGGCTTGTTCTTTATCTTGTTTTGATTTCTTGATTGTAGATATACAGCTGGGCCACTGTGGAGTTTCATTCATGATGACATATGTGACATCATATGCAACACACTCATAATGCACAGTGACAACTGCACTGAGGAAATGGAGTCACTGCTAGAAGTAGACTCTCTGCAGCGACACTGATCTGCTTTGTAGACTAGAATATGATGATGTGGGTTTATGTTTTAGTCCATCTTTTAGTCTCTCCACTGGGAATACACTAGGCATGAGGTAAAGGTGCTAGGTGGATTTTTGTTTTGTTTTGTTCAAAACATTCAAAACTGATCTGGAAATAGCAACAAGAAACAGCCCTTTTGACGTACTGTCAACACTTATCCTCTGTGTTGTCCAGATATCCACTGAACTTATAGACAGGTTTCCCGTTTACCAACAAAACTTGTGCAGCCTTGGGGCAGAAGGTGCTCGGTGGCTGGCCACGTTATAGACTTAACCTAATAGTCGGCTTCTGTAAGCTACCATTTTTGTATACCCCTGCTGTCTCAAAGATAATAACATCTCATTTCAGAGTTTATTTCAGAGTTTGTCATTCATTTGCATTATTACATAACCTAACGCCAGACCTCATCTCATTGGGAACTACACATTCATTTTCTCGTATTTGAGACGTGGTTTACGAATGTCCAGAGCCGTTTATAACCTCATAACCTCATAACCACTTTGGTGTGTCGTCATCGTCTTGCTTCCGCCCCCTGTTCTGTGATTGGTTTAGCCTAGAAATCTAGACGCAAATTTAATTTGCTGCCCGGGCTAGTCTAGCAACTCTCCGTTGGCTTGCAAGCTGGAAAATTGAAACTTCGATAGGGCCAATCACATCGTGTATAGAGTCGTTAGGGGGGGCTTAACATAATGATTGATGGCAGAGTTGAAAGTGTGAATTCCCTGCTATTTGAAAACAAAGAATGTGTTGCTGTTGGCGAAAAGTTTTTTTAAAGTTGGCAAAAGTTTGAACTAGCCAACTAGCTCCGCTGGTGGGAAAACGCATGGGACTCATGAGTTGTAGCGCTATCCAGCAGGGGGAATCCCGCCCCTTGGACTGACTGAGCACTGCGAATGGTGAGTCCCTAGACCCTACATTTCAATGTGGGTCTGGCTCGTCAGGCTATGATTGGTTCCTTCGTTGAGGTGAAAATCGAGTCCATGGAATCCAGACTGCCTAGCAGCGCAAATAAAATCCCACGCAAGGCAGCATGGGAAAACCCAGGCTACTAATATAACATCGTCTTTTGGCATTTTTGGTGAAGACATGCATTCCTTTAGGGATATTGAATATTATCTATTCATCGTGATTTCGAATGGTGCGGTTTTCAGCACTAAAACTCATTGTAATCTTTTCATGGAGAGCACTGCTCTATGCTGTTCTATGGTGTTCATCAGCCCAGCTCTCTTGTGATACCATATTATACCACATGTGGTGCTGTATTGAATAACATGTAAGTCAATGGACAAGACAACTCAAAGCTCTATAAACCTACAGTTGGACAACTGTCTATTCTCTGATGATATTGATGGAATGGATGAATGACACCAGCAACCACAGTGCAAACTGAGGGGGGAAACTAAAACTAAGTTGATTTTTCTGAATTCTATTTAGTTTTTGTTAGTTTTGCATTTGCTTAGTTTGTATTTAGTTTTAGCTTTTTGGAAAACTGTAGTTTTTATTTTTATTTCAATCGTTGTTAAACGTTGGATCAGAGATGGCGGGGCAACGTCACTTCTGTTGACGTTCAAACAAAACAGAGAGCCACCTTGCTACTCCCTCCCCCTCCCTCCTGTGCAATTGAAACTCTCCTGAACGCGCATCTCGTCGGTTATTGGTTGGAACGCTTTATTTTTCCTTTGAGTGGTTGAGAGGCAACACTTGTTGGTAGCAATTGTTTTTCTGTGCAGATCTCAGAGCCTAGGCTGCCTACAGAGAAACATTTGCTTATGGGGCGGGCAGCTAGCGGAGGAGCGTTAAAAGATAATAGACAAGCCAGGACAGCGTTCTCCTTGGAGTGGCAGTCTATACTGTACCTGACATGATTCATGTGAGATATCACAGAGCTCATTTTGTTCCTTACTGTCGCTTGCATACAGTTGAAATCTCTCTTTTCATTAAAATGAATATGATTGACAGAATACATGATGTTTCATAAACCATTGTGGCATATATTCAACAGGTCTGCATTAAATCACAAACATTCAGTAGTATGTGTAGTGGATGGGAGTTGAGGCGTCTGTGCCTTTAAGACACAGTGGCCGTATTGTCACACCTGACTGACGTCACTAGATGCGACACTCAGTGTACCAATTAAGGGCTCCGGTGTTTCTTTAAAAAGTATGGCGCTGGTACTGCCACTGCAGCGGCGGAGTTTTGTTGGATTGTTTACCGTGTGTCGGTGTTCAATGCGGGTTTCTTCGGCGAGCTGGAGCCTGTGGATATTCGTCTCTTGACTGCAAAGGTATGTTTATTGTTGTTGCTTGTTTTGCTCCGGTTTAGTCAGATCACATGATTAGATGGTCTAAAGTTTGCCTCACCTTAGGGTGCAGTTGTTGGCGTTGTGCTTAATAGCATCATTGGCGGTGCTTTTGCTGTCCTTCCCCTTGAGAGCAACCGGAGTGTTGCAGGCCGGAGGCTAGGAGGTTTCTGCCTTTTCATATTGGTACGTAGCAGTCTTTTATATTGATTGTATCGCCCGTAGCATGATCACATTTGACCCGCTGTAACTGCCCTCATTAGGCTGCTTAGGTTGACTGTACGCCCCTCCCCGTTGCGAGGAAGTCCCTGTGAATCCCCGGTTGCGGTATGTTGCTGTCTCAACTTTTTAATGATTTCTATTTTACTATTACATATGTGCTTATATGTCTCCATTAACCTCTGTTGCACAGGTGGCCTGCGCACTGCAAGTAACTGAGGCTTCCTTCTCCCACTGAGTGCTGTTTTGTTTACAGTGAGCTACAATACAACTACCTTTTTATCTGCGTCCTTCCCGCGTGCCCAGATCCTCAGCGTGGTAAAGGGTCTGCATGCGTGATTGTGTGGTGCCATTGGTTGACTGGGTGTGTGTGTGTGCATGCTTAATTGTGGGGTGTATGTGTATGCGGTCGTGTGTGCATGTGGTTATTTGGTTAGTTTTGTTTGGGTTTGTGTAGTTTCCTCATCTTGTGTGTCATATATTTAGTTTGTTTTGTCTCTGTATTTTCTTTGTCCTTTTTGTGAAACCCCATTGGTGGCATGTTCCTCCCCATGTCGTGGCGCTTAACACCGTTTCATCTGCCTGGGTAATTGTAGTGCTTTCTTTCTAAACGTGCCTGTTTGAGGGTGTATTGGCTTGCTGTGCTGAGTATATCTGTCTGTGTAAATCCCACTTTTGTTTTATAACCGCCTAATCAGACGGAAGGGGACATCTATCGGCCATAGAGGCCTGGGCCATATGCTGTATAACCGGTGTGGGTTTTGCTGTGTCTTACCCCTTTTCTTTTGTTTCAGGAGTGGAGGCTCTCGGCAGGGAGGCTGGGCCCCTGGTGGTGGGCAATCTATGTGTCTCACCGTCAGTGCAGTGTAGTGTCACCTTGGTGTGCCGTGTTCACGTGTGGTCTCTTTGACCCCTCTTCCAGATCGCCTCCCTGCGGTAAGCCCTCCCTCCTAGTTTATGTGTGTTTTCCTATACCCAAAGAACCAGTAGGCCTTCTCTAACCAAACCAGTTCTGAGTGTGTGTGGCTGCCCCATTTCCATCTGAGTGCTTTGCACGCTTTTACTGTATTGTAACTTGCCTTTGAGAGGAAAAATAAAGAAAATATTTATTATCGTCATAGAATCCGGTCTCTGCTTCATCCTTGCACAAACCTGTGTGCTTTATGTTCTGGTATCCTTAGTTTAGGCTATCCAGTTCATTTATCCATCTTTTCCTAAGGGTGACCTATGTCCCCTGGGTGGCGTAGTCGACACTACAAATTCTAATTGGTAACCTGGTCCCGCTACATTCGCACAAATACACATAATCAGTCTGTACATAAAATAACAGATAAAGGGGTAATACAGACTTCAAACCGGGAAGATTGGATGCAGGGTTTAAAAGTTGGGCAGATAAAGGGATAAGGTCCATAAAAGACTTGTATTCTTCAAACAAACTGTCCTTTGAGGAAATAGTTAATACATTTAATATACCAAAAAATCATTTCTTTAAATATTTACAAATAAGAAACTTTATTTTTGTAGCCCAAAAGAACTCTTTAGACATGCCAGTACTAAACAGCTTAGAGACAGAAATGGTAAAAGACTGCTATGCAAGAGGCTTCATTTCACATATATACAGAATTATAATATCAGGATCACAAGAATCATCAGTTAATAAATTAGAAGCCTGGAAGAAAGATTTAAAAGATCTATGTTTAGGTGATTGGACAGAGGCATGTAAGGAAGCTCAAACGCAAACAATAAGTGTAAGATTGAAATTATTGCAATATAAATGGTTGATGCGGACTTACATAACTCCAGCTATTCTACACAAGTACAATAAGAATATTCCTGATACCTGCACAAAATGCAACAAATTCAAAGGTGATTTTTATCATTGTATTTGGGAGTGTGAATACATAATGTCTTTCTGGAAAGGGGTGAGGGATATGATCAATAAAATTACAAGTATCAATCTAACACTATCAGCAAAAACATTTGTTCTGCACTTATACCCTCTAGAAATGTCATTGAGAAGAAAGGAATATGTTTTCCTTGACATGTGTTTGTTGCAAGCGAAGCGTTTAATTGCTTTATTTTGGAAAAAAATCCAAGCACCAAATGTAAATGACTGGCTGAAAGAAATGGCAGCTAACATGGCCATGGAAAAAATAACTTGTATAGTGAAAGGTAAAAGCAACAAATTTGAGGAGATATGGTACCCATTCTTGTCCTTTCTGGAAGAGGGTGGAGGTAATGGGATGTCAGATGTGAGTAATACAAATACCGACTGAGAAGCTTTTTATTTTTTATTTTTACTTTTATCTTTATTTTAGGTTTTGTTTTTTCTGTTATTGTTATTTTAATTTGGTGTATGTTTGGATTGTATGGTATTTTTATTGTGCTGTACTGTCCTTCAATTTCTGTGTAATGTGTAATTGTATGAAAGTTAAAATCTAATAAAAATATTTGGAAAAAAAAAAATATATAACAGATTAAAAAAAAAATGGTACCTCTCTTTTTTGTCATGGGAGATTCCAGTAAATGAGGTTAATGTTTTCAGGTCCTGAAGGCGGTTCTAGCTTGTGCAGATTAAAAATCCAGGATGCACAGAATGGCTTAAACTGTGTTGCTCCCGCAAGGTTTTAGTGCCATGTGATACTAACCAACATGCATTGCGCCAAGTCCAGAATGCATTGTTTTAAGTCAGTACTGTAAGAGCTGAGTGATTTCAAAGACACCCAGTAACTTGTAATTCAATTGTGTTAGTGTTTCCCTTGTTATGCATTTGTTTGCGTTTATTGTCTTGGTTATGCCTCATGAGGTAATCCTTTTGTCGATGTACGTGTTTACCCTGAGTATGTGTTGCTAGTGCGATTGTTACTACCCAGGTGTTGCCCTGTGCTGGTTCTCTCTCTAGCAACCCTTTACAGCTATGCTATGGCTATACTAGGTGAATGATTCCCCCATTACAAGTTTGTTTACCATCAAAATGGCTTCATAGAGGTTATTTTAAGGTAAAAATCTTGCATAGTGTACCTTTACATGTCAAGCAGTTCACTTGGAAATCTCCCATGACTCCTGATGGCTGACCTGGCCCTGAAAATTACATAGCTTTAAATGGAAGAGACATAACATTTTGAGGTGTGGTTTTTAAGCTTAGAGCAGAAAAAGGAGACAATAGGATGTGGGGTTAGTCATGACTATTGGTGTTCCTCTGAATGAGTTAGTTTGTTGGTGGAGATGTGGACAGAGGAGAAAAGGTGAAGGGGAAGTGTTGGCCATAGCAGGGAGGAGACTACTGGGAGGTAAGGGCCCAGGTAAGCAGCCAAGATGTCTGACACTAGCGTTTTGGATGCTAGTTAGAATGGTCATAGATATGTTTTTGTTGAGAGAAAGGGTTCATGATCAATAGAGTGGGTCACAGAATAACAGAAGTCATATACACAGCTCAATCACAAAGCAGGAAAATAGCAATATCCAGTTATGTCTATGTAGATTATAAAGTCAGCATTGTAGACACAGACTCCTGGTATGTACACAAATTTTGCATTACATAAGGCCCATAAATAAATGTAACTGTTATTTTTCACATGAGATCCGTAACAGAAATCCCTAGGGGATGTTCTGTACAGACTTGGTGCAGTGGTTTCCATTATCAAACCCTCTGGGTGGAAACAGAGGTCAAGAAAGCCCAATCTGTAGTCTTTTGATGTACACTTGTAAGATGCCATTAGTAGATGTTCAATTTGACCTCCTGATGTTTCAACAATACACCAGATGTTTCCCTCTGAATAACGACCGGCTTCATTAGCACACTCATCTTCACGAATATCAAGCTTTCTCTCTCTCTCTCTCTCTCTCTGTCTCTAGCTTTACTTTTTTGGGTGAGTTTGTTGAGAAATAGTTTTCCCTTTTGATTAGTTTTGATTAGTTTTAGTCTGTGCTCAAAGCAAATTCTCTTCACATTTTGGCAGCTATCCTTATGGTTCATGCTCTGAGGAGAAAATCTCTAGTCCACTCCACTCTATCTCAGGTTTTATAATTGGGGATGAAGGAAGGGAACTCAATAAAGATGACGCATCCCCCAATACCCCACCAATCAGAACATTGATCTTGTCAACCATGTGCCTAATGGACACTGGGAGGAACACTGAGAAAACTGTGAGCTTTTGTTTTGCCTTTGTCTAAAATCCATCTAGATCAGTGGCTCAGATCAAAATAAAAACAATCAACAGATGATAATGTTTATGTTATAAAGAAAAGTCCCACAGAGCAGAACATGGTGGGGTGGGGGGTGGGGGGTGGCACTGGGGCACAACTGGCTACAGTGTCCGCACCTCCTTGGGTCCAGGTGCCAACAGGGACCTGCGTCATTTCCCGATCCCACCCCATCTCTCCCTCCCACTTGCTTCCTGTCACTCTTCACTGTCCTCTATCAATAAAAGACAAAAGCCCAACAATATAGTTAATAAATAAATCAAATTTAAAAAAAGTCCCATAGAGCACCCTACCCCATATCAGTTCTAGAAGATGAGTCAGGTAAGACTTAACGGGATAAGCAGACAGTGCCAGTAAACATCTGCCATTAGCCACCAGGGCAAGCACATTAGGAACATTTTGTGTTTGCTAGCTTGATCATAAGGGACATTCATTTTGTGTGTTAATTAATCAAGTAGGATATTTGAATATAAAATATACGACACAACAGAAATAGTACAAGTATATGTTTCTGTACCTCATACAGTGCATCACAAAATCAAGGTTGAGGGTGTTCGTTTTGTCTGGAAATTAACACTTAAGTTCATTTGCTATTCTGTATATGCTGTGTTGGTATGAGCTTCTGTCTAATGGCATGTAAATGCATTTCAATGTAAATGAACCTTAATGTAACCTTGCCTGTGAGATTCTCCTCTGGGGCTGTGGGTGATTCTTGGCATTTTTTCTTCACTGCAAACTGTTTCGGATGTAAACATCTCCTTAATGATTTAATTTAGGGCTAAATGTAAGTAAACGTGCTTTAGTGCTCCAAAGCCTTTTCCGTGGGTTTGGGGTTGCCGTGGGCACTGGTGTAAGATTATCAGTGTTTAAGCTCTCTGGATATAACTAACTCCTAATGAGTCAATGTAAATATTATGTATGTAAATACAACATGAATTAATGTGCACCTCCTACCCGACACCTTAGCTGTGTCCTGGTGAGAGCTGGCTTTGGGGACTGAGGGTTATCTCCCTGCTGGGTCATCAGCTGTGGCGGAGCTGGGCAGTGCATGTGTGTGTGTGTGTGTGTGTGTGTGTGTGTGTGTGTGTGGCGGCGGCCCGACAGAAAATCGTTGCGCAAATATCAGCCCCGGGGATGTGCATTACTCCTCAAATTACCTCCCACCTTGTGCTTATCTGCAATCGTTCATCACAGGGAGTGGACGGTCGATCCTCGCCATCATCATCTTAGTGTTAAACAATCAGTCACACACCTTGTTGGTGCGTCAGCAAACAGCAGAATCTGGCACTGAGAGGGGATGGGGATGGTGGGGTGTGTGTGTGTGTGTGTGTGTGGGGTGTGGGGGAGTTGGAAGTGGTAGCTGAGCTGATGTCGACTATGATGATGGTGATGATGATGGAATATTTGAGTATATATTTTTGCTTTGGGGTGTTGAGGTGGTGCTAGCACTGCATCTACTCTTCAAAAGGAGGGAGAGAGGAATAGGGTCAACAACAAAAAAAGACAGCTTGGGCCTTCAGGTGAAAAGAAATCTCTTTGCAGCACTTTTCTTGTTCTATGCATCCTTTCATCTTCAAATAGGTCAGACAAAGAAGCCATTATGCTCTAGTTCATGCAGACAAAGTTTCACTTACAAACTGACTGTGAAGCCGTCGTAGGAGAATAAATAGGACACACTCTGCTCGCTGCCCAAACTCTTAACACACTTCATATCAGTGATGACTCCTGCCAGCATATGGAATGTGCACCATGCACAATATATGGAGTCCCTTGCTGTAATACATTTTCAAGATATTTTTCTCACTGTACAGGCCAAGTATAGAATCTGAAGGGTGGGTGGGTGATACAAACAAAAATAGACTGATAAAAGTAGAGAAAGGGAGAGAGAGAGAGAGAGAGAGAGTGTTTTGTCAGTGTATCTTCCTTCATCTGTCTGCATTTAACCTCAGTAATTAAGATGTGAACTCTCCCTTGACCGTGTTATTCAGCCCAGCTTTGTCCTGGGCTCTCGACCACAGCCTTGGCCCCATAGAGGCTGTTTGGATTAGAGGGGGGAAACAAATGAGTGGGAAGTGAAGACGTGATAAGAACCAGGCTGCCCTTTCATGCTCCTCTCCTCCGACTGGGCTTTGAGTGGCGGGACAGTGCTCTACGCTGGGGGTCTGCTGAGACGGTGAGGCCTCAAAAAAAAAAAACCCTCATATGAATACACACATACACATGCTGTACACACACACACACACACACACGAGCCCACACACACACACACACATGAGCACACACACACACACACACACACACACACACACACATAAACTAGTGGTGTTCATTCAGCTAAAATATATATGAGTGTAGAATCTACTGTACGCAATTAAGTATGTGGTCACCAAGTTATTCACACATCAAACACTTTGTGTTCCTCTTAGGTCTCATGTTGAGACATAAACAAGTACATATAAACTGCAGACTGTACATAAACCTACACATAGGAACTCCTCTCTCTCTCCATCCCTCTTGTTCACACACACACACACACACACACACACACACACAGCCACCTAATACACATGCATCATTACAATAACACACCCGAAACTTGACCCTGACTGTATTAAACAACACACACACACACACACACACACACACACCCCTTCCCTGCACAGTCTCGGGGTCCTCTAAGGACTTTCATAACTATGATAAATATTCATTAGATTATTCGCTAACAAGAACACCTCACCACATAACCAGATCTGTGCCTATTAGGCTGCATTGGGGCTCTCTATACAATCAGCACCTCCCTCGACGCAGCCAAGCCCCTCGTTTTGTATGATGTTACTCATTTAGGAACACACAGCGGTTCCATTCACATAGATTAATTAGGGTGAACACCATCTCTCGGTTGTTGAGGAGTAAGGCCATGACCTAGGCTTGGTTTCTCCAAGCTGCATGTGGATGACCCCCAATCGTGCTGACGGGATTCTGTCTGTTACCTGGCAACACTTTTCAGGGAAAAAAAAAATATTTAGAGGGTTTTTATTCTGTTTAATTCTGGCTTGACGCAGATGCTTAATTAGAAAGTGGACGAGGTAAATTTCAATTTGTGGCTGCTCCTTTGCTGAGCTTCTGTGTAGTTTGCAAAGTCGGATCTGCCACTCTGCCAATCTGAATGTTGTGTACCAATTCACCTTTTAGCCAGCATACTCTAATGCTATGAGTAATTTGGTCATGCAAGAAAAAGTTGCTGTGTGTGTGTGTGTGTGTGTGTGTGTTTGTGTTGTGCACATGTGTGTGTGTGGGCTTGTCATTGGTGTGTGTGTGTGTGTGTGTGTGTGTGTGTGTGTGTGTGTGTGTGTTTGTGTTGTGCACATGTGTGTGTGGGCTTGTCATTGGTGTGTGTGTGTGTGTGTGTGTGTGTGTGTGTGTGTGTGTGTGTGTGTGTGTTTGTGTTGTGCACATGTGTGTGTGTGGGCTTGTCACTGGTGTGTGTGTGTGTGTGTGTGTGTGTGTGTGTTTTGTGTTGTGCACATGTGTGTGTGGGCTTGTCATTGGTGTGTGTGTGTGTGTGTGTGTGTGTGTGTGTATGTGTGTGTTCTCAGAACATATGTGGCATATACTGTACTAGCAGGGGTACCATAGGTGATATGGACGCTCGCTCACAAGAGGTATGTAACTGTGATTAATTCCTATCACTTTGAATGGCTGCTAAGAGCGCTATAATGGACAGATGGGAAACACTGGAAATACTTAAATACTTGGCTGGACTCTCATGTCAAACTGAGCTGAAGAATATCAGCAAATGGGCGAAGGAGGACTCAGGATTATGCTGGCTCTAGCCTGCCAGCAGCAGTCCAGTTAACCTGGGATAGATGGTGTTTGCTTTGGCTCTGGAGCCGATGAGGGATTTCCATACAAGGCTTCGGCTTGCCGGAGGGGGCAGAGGGGGTGTCCGGCAGGGGTGGCTGATGATGGTGGGGGTTGGAGCAAGGGGGTGGTGAGATAACAGAATCCCTCCTCTCACAGCAGTGCTAAGCCCAAGCCATTCATGCTTTCTCTCCCTTCCTCTCCTTTTTCATCATTCCTTCTTTTGCTCTCTCTCCCTCTCTCTTACTCTTCACGCTCTATTTTCATTTTCTCTTTGTACGTCATTTGATCTCTATCTCCCTCTTTTTTTCTTGTTCATCCCTTCTTTCTCCCAGTCTATCTGTTTTTCTCTCCTACCCTTTTTTTCTTTCCCCCTCTGCTTCTCTCTCTCTCTCTCTCTCTCTCCTGCTCCCTCATCATCTCTCTCCCTGTTATGCACTCTCTCTATTTCTTTCTCAGAGGGGGCAGCGTTATTTACTCTTCCATTTCTCATTGGCCCTTTTCTGTCTTGTCACTTATACATGCGATTGCTGATGGCCCCAGCCTACTTCAAAGGACTAACGGGATCCCTTCCTCCTCACGGCTGAGAGGAAGACATCCACTGTCTCGGCAGAGGGTTAATCTGCTGATGACTGTGACAGCTGCTCCACTTAATGCCACTGTAAGCGTTATGAGTCGGCCCTGCACAATTCATGAGCATTCTGGAGAAACTTGCGTCATGTGTTATTTATGAAGAACGGCGGTCATTTGGGAGAAGGCGGTGGAAGGGTTTGACGTCACGCATGCCAATTAAACCTCTGCTTAGATCAGAGCAGAGCAGCCCTAGGGTTGCGGATCCTTTCTTGCTCGGGAATAAAAGTGACATATTTATTTTCATTGGAAGAAAAGTTAAATCAGTTTTCTTTTCCAACAACAACAAATATATATATACAGTATGTGTGTACATATGGTATATATGAAAGGACATGTAGCCTATAGAAGGTTCCAGAGGCAATGCTGTCATGCTGAGAAGGTCATTTATATTTATATTTTTTTGATGTTTAGCAAGGAAAATATAGCAAATATAACTACAAGAAACAATGACCACTATGAGCTTGTGATATGACACTATGAGCTTGTGAAAAATCAACATAAATAAATATTGATTCAATTTCATTTTGATTAGCTATACTACTTTATTTCATAGCATTCACAAGGTGAGTGAACCTATGCACATTTTGTGCTTACCTAACGATCGTGACTTCCATGTCCTCATGATCACTTATTGTCAGCCTGGAGGCAGAAGTGAATCAAGCTCTTCCACCTTTGATGAGCATATTAAACTTTTATGGTTGGCCATAAAGCTTTCAAAAACAAATCAACGCAGTCAAAGACACTTCCCCCATCACCCTGCAGTGGCTGTACTACCCTAGGAGTCCCTGAGAGCCATCTTCAGCACTTTGTAGTCATTTACCTCACAGCATTATTGACAGTGTTGTGTCTGCATGACTTTCAGTTAGACCTCTCATGCCCCTCAGTGTCCACGACCCCTCCTCCTTCCAAAGGTCAATGGTGTGTGTGTGTAAGGGGGGTTCAGTCTTTATTTAGTCCTCCAAAGACCACAGGCTGTGATGTTGTGGCTGGAGGGGTAGTATAGACCATCAAGTCAATGGACCAATACAGATGATCACTGATGATGCCCCGGGGGCAATGGTATTGAAGTGCACTTCATATCCAGTTGTGATGGCTGTTAGGGTGCTATCGCTACTCAGGGTCATTTAAGTTCAATTTGATATTTTTATTCTGCAATTTATACAGAGAATGATCAATTATCACTGGCCAGAGGACACAGATGACATTTAATCACTATATATATTTTTTTTTATTAAGTATAGGTTTAACTAAAATCATTTGCCAGCCCTGTATATATATTTACATAATTGATGATAGTGTAGCACCCTCTGTCTGTCTCACACAATACTCATTCTGTAATGAGATCATTAAATGTTCTTTAAAAATAGACTAAATGTCCCATGACTCATGAACTATGTATCTATGATTATGTGTGTAATGTCACTTTATTTGTGAGCGTAGATTAGTTTGGGACATCAGTCACACTAACAGACACACAACAAACCATAACAATATGCTGGTTAACTCAGTTCGGTTAAATGGCACAACCGCCCCAACTTCATCATCAGTTCTATGGAAGCACAATGTAGACCAGCAGGGGAAAGTGTCACAATGGAGTTTCGACTTTTTTTCCTGTTCTGTTTTTTTTTCCGTTTTGCTCCTCCCGTAACGTTTCACAAGACGTCAGCAGAATCGCATCCTGGCCAAACAAGCTGCGGCCCACGTCTCCCGCGCCTGCCCACCATCTCCTCATTATCTGTCTGCTCCATGTGTCCAGAACACTCTGGTGGTTGTGACCAATTGCCTCAGCTGCACAGCCGTGGCCAGTGAAAGCCGAAAGCCACAGTGAAATTTTGTGCGCGGGTTACTGAAGAAAACTCGGCTGTGTACAGCGGCCGAGGACACATCAGCCCCCCGTCACGTCTTTCTCTCTTTTTTAGCTGAAGAAATGCCTAGCATAGGGAGATCAGAGTAAACAAGTTCTGGGCAATGTTTACAGAGATGTGTTTGGACGGGATAAATAGTGGCCCCGTGCGCCATTTTTCCTCTGGCTGGTCCCAGAGCTACGTCTTTCTGTCATCTTTCTCTCTCTCTCTCCTTCTCTCTCTCTCTCATCTCTCTCCCTCTCTCATGTCTCTCATTTTTCTAACTCTTTATTTCTGTTCTCTCTGGCACCCTCATTTCCATATAGAGGCAAACATGGTCATCTATGGAGTTCGTGGGGGAGGAAGAGAAGGATTAGTGTCTCTGGTATGTGTGATGGGGGTGTGAAATGGTGGGCTGCCATTTTATAAAACAAAATAACTTTGTCTTGACTTCACAAAACATGTTTGCTTCTCCAGGCATTTGCTTGAACACACTACTTTGTCTACACTCAAAAAAGGAAAGCAATGATTTCAATTCTGACATAGCACATAGTGGTAAAAGTAAAGGGGCTTCACACATTCAGGGAATGTGTTTAAGCCATCTAATCATCCAGATGGAGCTTAGCAGTGCACACTGTCACATCCCCAAATCATGACAAAAACATCATGCTCTCTTGTTATAACCTGCCAAATAAAAAGTACCATATGCTGGGCTTCTTTGACAGTGACCAGAGCTCTCTTCAGCATGTGTGTGTGTGTGTGTGTGTGTGTGTGTGTGAGAGAGAGAGAGAGAGAGAGAGAGAGAGAGAGAGAGAGAGAGAGAGAGAGAGAGATGTAGCCTGAATCAATGTTTGGGGCTGGAGCACTTTTAAGAAACAGCTTTTGGTGGGCTTTTTTTGTGTCTTTATCTGCATGGCTGTGTCTGTGAGGCTCCCTGTGCCAAATGTATTTTGCTTTTGGAAAGAAGAAGATCAAACAAGGGAAGTGACAGGCAAGCCATATGATGGTGTGTTACCAAATCCTTGTAGTTGAATAAAAGTGGTCCCACAACATGAAGGAAAAAGAAGGAGAGAAGGTAGATAAATAAGACATGTTTTTATATCCAAACACTAATGTCAGGGAGTGTGAGTATGAGGAGGAGGAGGAAGAAGAGGAGAGTGGATGATATCTGGCCGAATGGCAGATGAGACCTTCGACATAGAGTCCTAAAGTAACTATACCTTTACATCAAAGGTTTTACATGTTTTTTTTCTTTTAGTTGAAAACATATAAAATGACAGAATACGATAGAACAACCATTTTGGCACAATGTCAATAATGCCTGTGCTCTGTGTTGCCCAGATATCCACTGAAGTTGGCATGCAAAGCAGCTAGCATCAGCCTAACTCTCCTGTAATATCACTCTGTGCCACACGTGGCAAGTCAATGGACAAGTGATGTGTGGCAAGACAACTCCAAGCCTACAAAACTCCACATGGCGCCTTCATCAGCCCAGGGCTACCTCCAACCATTTGTTACAATGAAGTTAGTGGCACAGCCAGGCAACAGCAAAGGCAGTTCTATCCATCAGGGGCTTAACAAGGGTTAAATGTCTGTGCCCATCTCTCAAGGACAGGATTTACAACAAAGGCCAGTTTTAGAAGTAGATTTAAAGGCAGAGAGAATGTTCACTTCCTGAGAAGGTTTAGTAAGATTACTAAAGGGGTTAGAGGGGGGCTCCACAACAAAAGGCTTTGCTTCCTACCTCACTTGACACTTGGTGTAATAGATAGAGATGCAGACTCTTTGTAGAGTGTCAACATGGGCTATCCAAATAAAACAATTATATAAATATATATATATATATATATATATATATATATATATATTAAGTATCAGTTATTGAACTTGCATGTTGTGACTTGACAATACAGCTGTGTTGTTTGAGGGATCAACACTCAGATCCCATATGTACGTTATCAGCGCCATGGACAAACCGCAGATAGCAGACGCTGTGGTATTTATCAAACTTTCACTTCATCAGGTAATCTCCGCCTTTCTACGCCCCCTACCGCTATTTACGAAGGTCCATAACTGAACAGTGTAGCCTACAAGCGCAGTTGAATGAAGTTAACTGATGACAACATTAAAAAGAATCAAACGTTTAGCGATCATGAAATAAAACAATACATGATACGATGTCAACAAGCAGGGAGATAATGAAGATCAGTAGTTCTACTCAAACCCCTTGTGCACGTAGGCTATGGAAGATTGGTCAAATCTAGCAAGTAGGAAAGTTTAAGTGGATGATGTGAAAGTGAAAGTAAGACAAAGGCATTGAACGAGCAGTCTCCAAACAGGTCTCTGACTTCCTTTCACAGAACAACCTTCTGGATCCAAATCAGTCGGGGTTCAAAAGCGGCCACTCTGCCGAAACGGCTCTGCTGTCTGTAACAGAAGCCTTAAAAGAAGCCAGGGCGACCGCTCGGTCATCAGTACTCATTCTGCTTGACTTATCGGCTGCCTTTGACACGGTTAATCACCGCATCCTTCTCTCTATACTTGCTAACATGGGAATCTCCGGTTCTGCTCTCTCCTGGTTTGAATCCTACCTCACAGGACCTTCGTTTAACGTTATCATGGCTTGGTCAGCTATCTGCACCTCACCATCTCACCACAGGGGTCCCCCAGGGCTCAGTGCTGGGCCCCCTTCTCTTTGCCATCTACACCACCTCCTTGGGACAGATTAGATAGATAGATAGATAGATAGATAGATAGATAGATACTTTATTGATCCCCAGGGGAAATTCAAGGTCTCAGCAGCATACATCCAACACAAACACATTCTTTAACAGCAGAAGAGTAATTAAAGTATATAATATAAAAACACAACTAAGCAGTAAGGACAGTAGAAGATAAAGAATATGCTAAATATACTAAAATACAAATTATACTAACACTTAATACAATATATAAAAATATACTAAAATACAAATAACAAAATTACAAATTATACTAACACTTAATCTAAATCAATTCTAAAAACAGTATCCACATAGTGGTGATTAACAGGACTGAGCCTGTGATTCTCTGTGCATAGTAAGGTATGGTAAGGTGCTCTAAGGTGCTCTGTGTGAATGAGTGTCATGGTGGTAGTGCAATGGTGATAGTGGTCATGGTGATGAATGCAAATGAGTAAGTCAACAGTGCAACAATGCAGAAATAAAGTAAAGTCTGTATATCTATATATTTAACTATTTAAGAAAATGTATAAGTGTGGCCACAGTTCGGCTGTGGCATGGAGGGGGGGTTATGCATATGTGCTAATGTGCTAATATAGCACGCAAACAGTGAGGCATAAAGACAGTGGTACAAGTGGCTAGTGGACAGACAGTACCAAACATGGAGGGGATGAAGAGGCAGACAGACTATGCAGAGAAGTCTATCTCTCCTCTTCCCTTAAGTGAGGCATTGAACAGTTCAATGGCCCTGGGGACAAATTACTTTCTCAGTCTGTCAGTTGTGCAAGGCAGTGAGCGAAGTCTCCAGCTGATCAGGCTCTTCTGTTTAACAATAGTGCTGTGGAGTGGGTGACACTCATTGTCCAAGATGTTGATCAGTTTGTTCAGGGTCCTTTTGTCAGATAGTGAAGTGATACACTCCAGTTCAGCTCCCACTACAGAGCAGGAGCTCCTCAGGAAGTACAGCCTGCTCTGCCCTTCCTTGTAGAGTGCATCAGTGTTGGCTGACCAGTCCAGTTTATTGTCCAGGTGGAGACCCAGATACTTGTAGGTGCTAACCACCTCCACATTGACCCCATCAATGTGAACTGGTAGCAGAGTGGGCCTAGACCTGCGGAAATCCACCACCATCTCCTTGGTCTTTGAAGTGTTAAGTTGAAGATAATTGAGTTTGCACCATTGCACAAAGTCCTCCACCAGGCTCCTGTACTCCTCCTCCTGCCCGTTCCTGATACACCACACAATTGCAGTATCATCAGAAAACTTCTGCATGTGGCATGACTCTGTGTTGTAGCAGAAGTCAGATGTGTACAGGGTGAACAGGACTGGAGAGAGCACAGTTCCCTGTGGCGCTCCGGTGCTGCAGATCACAGTGTCAGAGAGACAGTTCTTCAGTCTGGACGAACTGTGGTCGCCGGGTCAGGTAATCTGTAATCCAGGTTACCAGGTGAGCGCCCACACCCATCTGCAAGAGCTTGTCTCCCAATCTGAGGGGCTGGATGGTGTTAAAAGCACTTGAGAAATCAAAGAACATGATTCTCACAGCACTTTTCCCCTTGTCCAGGTGGGAATATGTCCTGTGTAGAAGATAAGTGATGGCATCGTCCACGCCCACTTTCTCCTGGTAAACAAACTGTAACGGGTCTAGTGCATGGCGTGCACCTGGGGGTCTGAGCATGCCTAAGACCAATTGCTCCATTGTCTTCATCACATGTGATGTAAGAGCGACAGGTCTGTAGTCATTAAGCTCACTAGGTGTGGCTTCTTAGGGACAGGGGTGAGACATGATGTCTTCCACAGTGTTGGAACTTGTCCAAGGCGTGAGGGCTCAAATTGGAGATGTGCTTCAGTGGTTCCCCAGTTCAGCAGCACAGGCCTTGAGTAGCCTTGGGCACAGTCTGTCAGGCCCAGCTGCTTTATTGCTGCGCAATTTCTTAAGTTGGACTGTCACTTGATCCTTTGTAATGGTGAGGGGTGTAAGGGGAGGGGAGGGGGAGGGGTGCATCTGGGATCTGTGTGTCTGATGGCTGTTGACTGAGGTCGTTGTCACCTCATTGTTCGTGATCACCATGTGGGGAGGGGTGCAAAATCCAGTGATGGTGGGGGGTGATAGCCTGTGATGATGGAGGTGAGTGTTGTTGCTGGTATTGAGGGGTGTGAGGGTGGGGGCTGGGGGATGGTGGACAGACCACCGCCATTGGAGCTGGAGCAGGGGAGTCAAACCTGTTGTAGAAGTGGTTCAACTGGTTCGCCCTGTGCAGGTCCCCCTCCACAGAGCTGCTGTTCTTCTTCAGGCCAGTGATAACCTTCATGCAGATTATCCGTTCGCATGGCTTCTCATACCACTGCTATGCAGACGACACACAGCTCTATCTGTCCTTTCCACCTGATGACCCCTTGGTTTCAGCACGGATCTCGGATTGCCTCTCAGACATAGCTACATGGATGAAGGCACACCACCTCCAGCTGAACCTCTCAAAGACTGAACTGCTGGTCCTCCCAGCTAAACCTACCATACACCACGACATCAACATCAAATTTGACTCCCTGTCTGTTTCACCTACCAGGACTGCAAGAAATCTAGGAGTTGTTCTCGACAACCAACTAAACTTCTCAGATCATGTTGCCTCAGTCGCCGTTTCACACTCTACAACATACGGAAAATCAGGACTTACTTGACTCAAGATGCTACCCAACTTCTGGTTCAGGCAATAGTCATCTCACGACTTCGACTACTGCAATGCCCTCCTGACAGGTCTCCCAGCCTGCGCAGTGAAACCACTTCAGATGATCCAGAACGCGGCGCTGGTCTACAACGAACCCAAAAGGGCACATGTTACCCGCTGCTCATCCAGCTACACTGGCTACCTATGGCGGCCCGCATCAAATTCAAGGCTCTAACGCTTGCCTACAAAGTAGTCTCCGGTTCTGCTCCCACCTACTTGAATGCCCTCATACAGACATATGCTACCTCAGACCGCATGCGCTCCTCAGACTTAACGACGCCTAGCTCTACCACCGTATGCTCAAGCCAATCCAAACTTTTCTCATCTGTTGTTCCTCATTGGTGGAACACACTGCCAGTTCCTACAAGGGCAGGGACATCCTTCTCCATTTTCAAAAAACTCCTGAAGACCCAGCTCTTTAGAGAACATCTCCTCTCATAGCAACACTTACAACAAGTCTTACTGATCCTAGCACTCACCAGCCGTCTTAAACTGACAAGTAACTGTTAAAAAACAGCACTCACTGATGCACTTATTCTTACTGTACTCTAATGTTTTAAATTGTCCTAAAATTGTTGAGAATTGCTCTAAAACTTAAACTGTTTACCATGTTGTTAGTCGCTTTGGCTAAAAAAGCGTCAGCCAAATGTAATGTAATGTAATGTAATGTAATGACATTCGAAAGGCCAACGAAAGTTAGGTTGCTTTTGATATAAACTGGTGCTCTAAATTCTGTTGTCTTTGAAAGGTTCTCTTATTGAAGCATTTAACTAGCCTGGCTAGCGCCACCACTTCTCAATGACAGGTGGTCTGGGAACCAAACGTTAATTTTCTCGTATTTGAAAAAAATGCCCAGATCCGTTTATTGGGTGCCACGGATGTCTATCAAATGCGTCTGTGAATAGCTCATCATCGTCTTGCTTTCCCCCTTGTTCTGTGATTGGTCCCCTATCTCAGGCGAAAATTTGCTCCATGGTCTCCAGGCTGCCTTAGCAGCGTGAATCAAATCGCGCGCAAGGCAGCATGGGAACACCCAGGCTAGCATTTAACCGCAATTTGGATTAACACCTGCTTCTACAAGGCGGAAGTATTTAGGCGCAGAATAGATTGTGCGCTTTCACAGGCAGTTTTTGTACATACCGCAGAATACATAATTAAGCGCTCTTTACGCTTCCCCTCCCATCTCTTTACGGTAAACTCCCACTATCCCCTTAACCCTCCCATGAATGCATATGCATGACACGCAGAAGCGCAGTTGGCCATTTTCAGCTCCCACGACAGGCAGTCTGCTCAGTGCGACCTGATTATACATACCTCGGCATGATTTTACGTGCACGTTGCGAAACAATACGCCTGAAGTGAGCGTAAAAGTGTTAGTACATCTGGCCCTGAGAGTCTACAGAGGTCAGGAAAATCAGTCGGTGTCGAACAGTTAGCGAGAACATATTTGCACAGTGATTTCAATGCAGCTATTTAAAAATGATATAAATCATTAACACCATGATTCTCCCTCTCACCTCCACCATTTGTGAAGTTACTTTTGTTTGTTTCCCCTCACTTCAGTATTTATTTCCTTTTTCCCCTGTGACCTTAATTCAAATTTTATTTGAATTGCTTCTCTTTCTTCTCCTTTTTGACATGTAAATCCATTAGTGGCTTTCTTTTACTCTTACAGTTTCCCCATACAGTGCCATTTAATAGAAGATGAATGTGTACACACACACACACACACACACACACACACACACACACACACAATTTTCAAGACCACAAAAACGAATGCAAAGTTTCCTCAATGGCAAATGGAATATAGTTAAAGATTTTCACAAATACCATTTTATTTACCTACGGAGCCCGGGAGGTGACATGAAAAAAAAAAAACGAAAGTAAAACAAAAAAACTGAGAAAAGGTATGTACTGGGGACAAACACTGACTAGGTTTGCGAGATCTTGAGTTTGTTTTTGCGAGATCTCGAGTTTCTTTTGCAAGATCCCAAGTTTCTTTCGCGAGATATTGACTTTCTTTTGCGAGATCTCGAGTTTCTTTTGCAAGATATTTACTTTCTTTTGCGAGATCTCGAGTTTTTTTTGCGAGATCTTGACTTTCTTTTACAAGATCTTGACTTTCTTTTGCGAGATCTCGCAAATCCATCAATGCATACGAGAACCACTAGAAATGTTGCCACTGAAATTAGGTTGCAGTTCCTTATTTTGCCATCTGCGTTAGTCTGAGGTTGCGTTCCACACTGACTGACAAGCCAACCTAGTCAGGGTGCGATTTGTGAAAAAATCTGAGGGGGGATGCGTCATTGCTCCTACACATCACTCCATCCTAAGCCTTGATTTCAATAGTGAATTTGATTTTAGAGGCTCTAGAGGCATTTAGAGAAATGTTATACTGTATAAAAAACTAGTGAAGACATTAAGCATCATTTGAAATCTGGACGTGGAAGAGACAGATAATTGCAGGAAGCTCCATATACGTGTTTGCAGAGAAACAGATCACCTTCATCACTATCATCGGATGCTTTGAAATTTACAGACACAAAGGCACAGATGATGTGATGGCTGACAAACTCCATATTCAAAATGGGCTCCCCAATCAGAACACTGTTGCCACCTGTATCCCTACGGATCCCTTCTGAGCATGGAAATGAAATGCAGATGTTTTGTTTTGTGATTCATACATCCTCATTGTTGTCATTTCACATAAGGAGGTTGAGACGGGATTCCTGGAAGCATCAGTAAAAGTAAAGAAATGCAGCTAGCCTACTGTGGATAGACAGCTGCTGCTTGTTTGTTTGCTTTCCACTTGCAGGTTTGCAGTCGATTAGAAGTTTAAAGATTTTTTTAGCCTTCATTTGGAACACATTTGGAAAGGTTTAAAAGTACCGGAAAGTTTTTTTTTGTCTTCTCTAGCATATTTGAAATACAACATGTATGAAAGTTTAATAAGCATTTAGTTCACAACACAATAGACAGATGGATCATTCATGTTTTAAACTTATTTTTCTTCTTTCACAAATAATTGTGCATGTAACTGTAACAGTGTTGCCATCCTAGATGGCCACTTACTGACATAAGTTATCTGTGGATTTTACTCAACCTTTACAGTAAACCAACAATTTAAATCATGATGTCTGTCTTATAGGGTGCATATACTGTACATGATGTATAATATAAACTATATATTATATATGAGTATATATGCATGTATATATTTATGAGTTATGAGCTAGTGTTGTTTTTTTAATTAAATTAAAGGATTTGGAAACAAAGAATATTAAGGAAGAAGACCCACAATTCAAAGTAATGTGATAATGATGATTTAGGGAGCAATGCAAACATTGACAATAACAGTTACACTCACATTTTATTAAAGACATTTCTTATCAAAAGTCATTTCACCTTGTTTTCTTTATCTTTGGCAGTTTTTTGTCAGTCGAGTAAATAAATCGAGTAGATAGATGCTTTTCATGTCACCTCAGTTCTACCAGAAAGACTCAGTAGACAGAATAGAATCAGTTAACAATTTAATGAGTAAAGGAACAGCTTGGATACAAGCATGATAGAGTCCTGAATAGGTAACAGTCTTTGGCGTGGGCCCGGCCTCGGATCCGTCCAGCGATGATGGATCTCGCCTCCTGCCGATGGATGAAGGCAGGGGCGGGGGGAGCCTACCCCCCAGGCACGGGGGACCAACTGGTGGCGTGGCTGAAGGAAGATGATGTGGTAGGCAGACCCGTGCCCGATGGGCGTGGACTGCTGGCAGAGGTGGCTAGAGGGGAGGTGGAGGGGACGTCAAAGTCACCGCATTCTGAGAAGCAGAAGCAGTGTTGGGTGGAACATATTTAAGGAGCCCACTGAATTCCTATAGGCTAACGCTGATTGAATGAGTGAATGATCAGATTGCGGGGCTTTCCCCGAAAAGTAGGCAGTTAAGATTGGCTCGTGTAAGCATGGGAGGAGTAAGGCTACACTACGAGTCTTCCTAGTAGAACTTTCGCTGAAGCTATCATTTCTACCAGAAAGACTCAGTAGACAGAATAGAATCAGTTAACAATTTAATGAGTAAAGGAACAGCTTGGATACAAGCATGATAGAGTCCTGAATAGGTAACAGTCTTTGGCGTAGGCCCCGTCTCGGATCCGTCCAGCGATGGCGGATCTCGCCTCCTGCCGATGGATGAAGGCAGGGGCGGGAGCCTACCCTCCACGAGACGGGGACCAACTGGTGGCGTGGCTGAAGGAAGATGATGTGGTAGGCAGACCGTGCCCGATGGACGTGGACTGCTGGCAGAGGTGGCTGGAGGGGAGGTGGAGGGGACGTCAAAGTCAGCGTACTGAGAAGCAGAAGCAGTGTTGGGTGGAACATATTTAAGGAGCCCACTGAATTCCTATAGGCTAGCGCTGATTGAATGAGTGAATGATCAGATTGGGGGCTTTCCCGAAGTAGGCAGTTAAGATTGGCTCCGTGTAAGCATGGGAGGAGTAAGGCTACACTACGAGTCTTCCTAGTAGAACTTTTTAAGCTGAAGCTATCATTTCTACCAGAGAAAGACTCAGTAGACAGAATAGAATCAGTTAACAATTTAATGAGTAAAGGAACAGCTTGGATACAAGCATGATAGAGTCCTGAATAGGTAACAGTCTTTGGCGTAGGCCCCGTCTCGGATCCATCCAGCGATGAGCGGATCTAGCCTCCTGCCGATGGATGAAGGCAGGGGGGGAGCCTACCCCCAAAAGGATGAGTGATGCCGCCAGGGCGACTCAATAATCTGGTTCTGAGAGGAGCAGAGACATTAGTATACATACAAGATGAATTAAACAGCATGACTGGGCGGGGTGAAGGGCGTTGTGCCAGGGCCTCGACAGAATTTTAGGCTAGGTGTTAACCATAAACCTAGGGTTGTAGTGGGGGCCCGCAGCATGCTTTCACTTTAGGTGGGATTTAGAAGCTTGACAAGCTGGGCAACCAGCGTCTAGGGCAACCCTAGACCAATGCGTGGCAAGGCAACCGGCGTCCAGGGCAACCTGGACCATAAGCACTTCCGCGATCTGGGCCCAGTGACTAGCAAGCTAGTACATCGTGACGAGCCAGGCCACCGGCATCCAGAGCAACCTGGACTTTAGTGCTTATGCGAGCTGGGCAACCAGCGTTTAGGGCAACCTAGACCACGAGACGTGCCGGACTACCGGCGTCCAAGGCAACCTGGACCATTAGCTGGGCAACCAGTGTCTAGGGCAACCTAGACCAACGTGACGGCCGGGCGACCGGCATCCAGGGCAACTTGGACCGAACTGGGAAACCAGCGTCTAGGGCAACCTAGACGAGCGTCACGAGCCGGGCAACCGGCGTACGGTGCGACCTAAACCATGAGCTGGTCAACCAGCGTCTAGGGCAACCTAGACCGATGTGATGGCCGGGCGACCGGCATCCAGGGCAACCTGGACCAAACTGGGCAACCAGTGACTAGGGCAACCTAGGCGTGCATCACGAGCGGGCCACGGCGAAGTGACCCTGAACCATAAGCGTCGAGCGAGCTGGGCAACCAGTGAAAAGGGCAACATGCCCATGGCTGAGACTAAATCACCACAAGCTACCGGCATGCTGGGCCCCAGCTATGTTTCAGCGATTAGTGCAAGGCGAATGCCAGAATTTAACCACCGCCACCAGGATTGGTGAAGTTAAAAGAGATACCTGAGTTAACATGGGAGAGCAACTTCTGAGCATCGAAAATGTCAAGAGGAGTTAGTTTGATGCATCCTGATGGATGACGTGGATAGCCCTTTTTGGCCGGCAGTCTTGGCTGCACCGATGCGGAATGAGTGAGAAGTGAACCTCTTTGAAGAGGTTACATTTAAGCAACACGTTAGCTAGATGGCTGCTGAAAATCAGGTAAAGTGTGAGCCGTAGTTTAAGGTAGTGAGCGGGGACCAGGGAAGCAAAACATGGTTAGGGTTAAAAGGTTAAACATGATGTACTCAGGATCAATGCAGGGAATAGAGCTTGTGGTTGCAGATGCTTGGGACCGGAGCAATGAGTTAGTTATATGGGTGCTTGAGTATATTAGCATCGAAGTCATGTGGTTTAATATTTAGGATAGATAAGCATTATGACTAGTTTTGTAGAAGACTAGTGCTTGTGAAGCCAGATGTGTGTTCTGGTTCGATAGCTCACCTGCAGCGGCTAGAGTGAGATGAATGCATTGAGCTGCAGACCCAAGGCCAAGATGGATGCGTGTGAGCTACACCTTAGCACCTGCTCTTGGAAAGCCCCCAAAATAAGATGAGCAGCATCAGTAATGCGAGGGAAGCATGACCTTGCGGCGTGAAAAGGACTTCAGGACAATTCATGCCTGTATGTGACAGGAGGAAGAAACTTATGTAACTGAAATATGACGAGACAAATCGAACAGATGAGTGCTGGGGTACCACCATGGTGCTTATGCATCTCAGAGTGCAGAGGAGCTCTGAGAATGACTTAACGCGAGCTCGCTATACCAGCTGCACCACTGTGGCAGGATAGTACGGTTTAGAACTGGCTGCTGGAGAGACAATGAGTAAAGGTAGCAATGAGGAGAGAATAAGCAATACATATCGCCCAACTGGATGCAGAAATTATATTAGTCATGCGCCAAGCACTGGCCCCTGAGTGAGTGGAGGGGTGCATTCACGCGTGACATTCCATGTGGCCAGGACATTTTTAATCAAAGCGACCGACAATGTACCCTGGGAATCCAGAGTTCTCAATGAAGCGTTTGCTCAGGGAGAGACTTCGAGTCACAGCAAACGGTATGATGCACGTAACTTTTGCCCTTTGCATCGAGGGGAACCAATATCTGTGTAGCTGATATAGCGGGCCAGAGGCGATCTAAACAGATGACAGACGTAGTGTCATCCAATTGCGTCAAAGTCCGGAATCAGGCAGTTAACATTGACCGTATAGCGGTATCCTGAACCATGGGCTGGGCAACCAGGGCAACCTAGACAGACATGACGGCCGGGCAACCGGCATCCAGGGCCACCTGGACCAAACTGGGCAACCAGCGTCTAGGGCAACCTAGACGAGAGTCATGAGCCGGGCAACCGGCGTCCAAGGCAACCTGGACAGTGAGCTGGGCAACCAGCGTCTAGGGCAACCTAGACCAATGAGCGATGAACCAACGATGAAGGAGTGATACCTGAACCGAAGGTCCAGCAGACGAGTAGCCTAGCCTAAGCCTATGCAGCCCAACGAGCAGCGAGGCAAATTAAGAGGCTACACAAAAAGACAACTGGTTTGACGACGCTCAACCAAGGTAGACATCGAGATAACCACAGTGAGTGTAGAACATCAATTAAAACAGGTCTTAATACAGGGTTGGGTTCAACGGCAGCGTGGTGCAGGCCAGCAATTTACAGCACAAATCGCAAGGATTATAAAATCAGCAGGAATTATGTAAGGAGGCTTAAGTGAAAGGTTAAACCGTGTCAGACAAGTCAGTTTGTTTGCTGCCCGCCGAATATCATTGGCAAGCAGGTTGCATGACTGTGGGTAGAGTGTAGCCCAGCTCGAGGAGCTTGGGAAGAGAGAGCACGATAACCTTACCAACCAGACACTGAAGCTTGAGAAATTGTTGCCGAAAACGACATGGGCCTGCAACAGAGTTGCGCGAGGACGGCGACCCGGCAGTAGGTTATCGTGAATTGAAGGCTGCAACAGCGTGAGCGTGACTGGCTCCGATATGCAGAGATTAGCGATGAAGCGACATGCAGTGGCCCTGACTGAAGGGCGACAGGTCTGAACAAGCGCAGCAAACGAGCGGTAGGATTGTAACAAATAACGCCACTGAGGGCAGAAGGGGGAATGTAAAAATGCAGAGAGCCCAGGTCCACGCGGAAGCCTGAGCTAGGACGTCAAAGTCAGCGTACTGAGAAGCAGAAGCAGTGTTAGGTGGAACATATTTAAGGAGCCCACTGAATTCCTATAGGCTAGCGCTGATTGAATGAGTGAATGATCAGATTGCGGGGCTTTCCCGAAAGTAGGCAGTTAAGATTGGCTCTGTGTAAGCATGGGAGGAGTAAGGCTACACTACGAGTCTTCCTAGTAGAACTTTCGCTGAAGCTATCATAGCTGAATGCATAGCACAGTGCTTTCATGTTGTTTCAAGATTTTCAGCTAAAAAAGGAGTCAGCTGCAGAAGAGAGAGACAAAAAGAAAAAGAAAAAAGACAAAAACAAACACGATAAAAGAGAAGAAAGAGAAGAAGCAGGGGGGGGGGCGTCATCAGAATCCCCTGATGGTTTTCAGGCATAGACACCCCGCCTCATACCCACGGTTACATACAGTCTCATACAGTACGATAGCCCTGTAATTAAGACTGAATGGAAATTAAGCAGCAGTAACATATTTGATGTTTTAAATGAATGTGGGAGGAGAAGGCCTGGGGATCACTATGCTGCTACTCTGCACAGCTCAGTATTTATACACTGTTCTCCACATACTTACATACACACATACGTTGTGTGCGTTTAGGTGGATGTTTTGGTTTGTATGAGGAGAGAAAACAGAATAACTCTCACTAATTCGTTACAAGACACTGCAGGGTTCTGGAATCACACTTTCTTACACAGATTCTATTGTGACGCTGACAAAGTCACATTTTGCTGCAGGCTCTGTAAAGATAACTCTAAAAACGAATCTGTAATTAATTGCATGTTACGTTACTGGGGTGTGTTAGTTCATTTATTTATTTTATAGAGCAGAAATAGCTTAAATCAAAGACTTTGTCTGAGTTTTCAGAAGGTTACTGATAAATTACAATTATTCTTGGCATATGTTGACTGGAGTGCACCCGTTTTCTTTTCATTTGACACTTATTACAAATGAGCATATAGTTTCAGAAGCATCTGAAGAGAAAAGTTTTAGTCTTCCTCCAAGGGTCCAAGGGGGTCAAATTCACACAACAGTGCAGGTAAAGACCATGACTGTCCAGTCCCAGTGGGAGTGGGAGTGGGCTTGACGTGCCGCCAACGCAACCTCTCCTCTCCTCAATCCTCTCTGCTTCAGCTGCTCCAGCACTGTCTTTAAAGGTGTCTCTAATCCAATACACTTGTTTTTGTGAAACTCAGTGAACTGTTCCACCCTTCCACTCCATACCTTGGTGCACATTCTTTGTGTCTGCACTCTGCACAGTCCTGGCTCTGTCGAAGAGAAACAAAGACACAGACCAAGCCATGCACAGTTTCAGGCAACCAACACCTTGCTTCCGGAGTACGGAAGGGAATCGTACAGTTTGATAGGCTAAATGGACTGCTTTTCTACTCCTTGGAGCACTCAAAATGCTTTACAATTTTAATACCTCGCATTCACTCAGTCACAAACATACATTCTTTGGTAACACTTTACTTGACAGTATCGACATAAGAGTGACATGACACTGTTATGAACACATGACACTGTCATGACACATGAACCCTAATCCTAACCCTTACCCTAAACCTAACCCTAATCCTAACCCTAACATGTTATGACAAAAACCAAATGACACTTAATGAAATGTTCATGACTTGTTTATGACACATTCATGAGAGTGTCATGTCACTCTTATGTCGATGTCTACTGTCAACTAAAGTGTAACCCATTCTTTTACCAGTGTCGGAGGCTGCCATGCAAGATACCAACCTGCATATCGGGAGCAATTTGTGGTTCACTAGCTTGCTCAAGGCTCAAGGACACTTTGAAAAGGTCAGGAGGAGCCAGGCTTATACCAACAACCTACTGGTTGCCCAACAACTTCTTTGCCTCCATCGTCCCCATGAGCGATGAACTGAAACAACCTTCTGCCCGAAATACGGACTGCACCTTTGTATATCTGACTACAGAAACTCCCCCTGTGCTCTCTGGGACGAGGGCTTGGCTGAGGGGAGTCGCTCAAAGGCCGCAGGAGGTGCCAGCAGCTCCACAGTTCACCAGTGACTCCCATGTTCACTACAGTACTTACTCACTTACAGATAAATTGGCTGGAACGCACTGTGGGTATAAGACCGCAGACCACGGCCCCGGAGCAATCTATCACTCTGTCTGGCTGGTAGTAAAAATGTGCACCATGACAGAGCCAGATGTCAAAATGTGAACGTGCGCCCTGCCCCCATTCTTCCAGTCCCGATCAAAACCCCCAAGGAAGCCAATAAAAGCATGTAGAAGGCACGTGCATACATACAAACAACGAAACAAACACATTCATGGATCAATAAATAATAGTGTTATGTGGCTTTGGTGACAGTGTTCCTAAAAATACACCCTGCGGACCACTTGCAATGTAATGTGTTGAGCACCACTCACTATGCACTCAATATTACATTTTTGAGTGAAAAGTAGCCAAAAAAAGTAGAACAGAAATGGCGCAAGGAAGTTTGTCATTGCCAGGATTTCAGATGGGTGAGCAGCTGAGTCAAGCAAGACTGAGCGGCTGCAATCTAGGAGAAGTGAGTTTGGGAGGTGGGGGGCAAAGGATGGATAGATAGATAGATAGATAGATAGATACTTTATTGATCCCCAGGGGAAATTCAAGGTCTCAGCAGCATACATACAAGACAAACACATTCTTTAACAGCAGAAGAGTAATTAAAGTATATAATATAAAAACACAACTAAGCAGTAAGGACAGTAGAAGATAAAGAATATGCTAAATATACTAAATACAAATTATACTAACACTTAATACAATATATAAAAATATACTAAAATACAAATAACAAAATTACAAATTATACTAACACTTAATCTAAATCAATTCTAAAAACAGTATCCACATAGTGGTGATTAATAAATCAGAGGCTTTGCAATGACTGAGGCAGGGACTGAGCCTGTGATTCTCTGTGCATAGTAAGGTATGGTAAGGTGCTCTAAGGTGCTCTGTGTGAATGAGTGTCATGGTGGTAGTGCAATGGTGATAGTGATCATGGTGATAGTGCAAATGAGTAAGTCAACAGTGCAACAATGCAGAAATAAAGTAAAGTCTATATATCTATATATTTAACTATTTAAGAAAATGTATAAGTGTGGCCACAGTTTGGCTGTGGCATGGAGGGGTGGGGGGGTTATGCATATGTGCTAATGTGCTAATGTGCTAATGTGCACGCAAACAGTGAGGCATAAAGACAGTGGTACAAGTGGCTAGTGGACAGATAGTACCAAACATGGAGGGGATGAAGAGGCAGACAGACTATGCAGACAGACATATACTATACAGGATATACTATGCAATGGCTCTGGAGCTGCAGCACTTTGGTTAGCCCGCAGGGATTAGGGTCAGCTCGGGACGCACTGCCTCGTCCTATGCAGTCAACAGGTGAGCCGGTACATATCAGGACTCTGGACTGTAATTTCTTCGGAGCAGGTTATGTACTCTAGTGGAAATATCATTTAATACACCACCCCCAACCAACACACACACACACACACACACACACACACACACACACACACACACACACACACACACACACACACACCTCCCCCAGATAGCGGAAGACTCCGGAGAACGTCTGTCCTCGATGCTGTGCAGATCCGTGTCGGCTCTGTGGCAGTTCCGTTGCTCAGTGATCTGCCGTCTGGGCCTCAAATCTTGCCTGTATCTTATTACCCCGTCCCCTCCCAACTGCCCTCTAAACACTATTTTGCACATGCATATTACCATGAAAATGTAGAGGAGGCAGGGGCTCATTGCGGGCCAAAATATAGGCCAGTGAATGTGGACGGAGCATTGTGTGTTTGTGTGTGTGTGTGTGTGTGTGTGTGTGTGTGTGTGTTTGTGTGTGTGTGTGTATGTGTGTGTCCAGCAGTGACATGCATTATGCAGTAGCAATGCAAGAAACAGGGCCAAGCACGCAGGCATTTACATGTCTTTAGATCTCGTTAACGCCAGTCAGTGAACAATGCACGTAATCCCACGCAGGCGTGCTATGCATTCTATTACATGAAAAGCCTACCCCCCCCCCCCACACACACCAAACAACATTGGATCTGAGAGAGAAAATTACAAACATCCACAGTGAACAATAGGGAGACGCCAGAGAAGCAGCTTGCACAGCAGTCTTACAATCTGTTGTTTGTATCTATACTTGGGACAAGCTCTCTGCGTAATGATGTATAATGAAAGAAGAGCATGCTTGCACAGGAGAGAGAAAATAATCAGTTTATATTATGATAATATTGACACGGTCTATTCTGACAAACAGCAATCTACTTTCCGCAAAAAAAGAAGCATCTGCTAGCAGCCACATGAGTTGTCCTCGCTGTTTTTCCTGCAGTAGTGTAGTCAGCAATGAGGCAGTAAGATGTAGTCTAGGACTTGCATAAACAAAAGCTCAGCTTATGTTACGCTTGCCCAGCAGGTGGTTCAGCTTTTGATTCAGAAACGCAGAGGCGGTAAGCCTAGCCTCTTTGCACCCGACCCCACCAGACTCTTAGAGCCAGACTCATGGGGCTAGGCTGCTGAGGCGCTTTGTCAGTTGTAATTGCATTAAGGAGAAATTCGATGAAACAACGCGGTTTGCTCCAGAGGAGGGTATTGATCAGGTTGTAGAACCAGGAAACATACCAACTGCATAGACATGAAGTGGTACTTCCTTAAAATAAGCTTTGTGTGTGCTGTCTGTCCACACCCTATAGTAGAGAGAGAAACAGTGTGGAAGATGAAAATGAGAGAGAGAGACAGAGAGAGAGAGAGAGAGAGAGAGAGAGAGAGAGATACTGGACCCAATCAATCCTTATAGTTTCAATATAAATATTGTAAGTGTGCATGACTACTAATGAAATAACTACAGCAGAAGTAGAGAAGTGCCCTAAGACACACATCACTATTACTGTAATTCAGCTAAGTCAGCTAATTTGAAGGAAAGGATCATTTACTGTAATACATTCTGATAGTTTCACAGAGACTTCAAGTTCCTTTCTGTCTGCTGTCCACTGGAACACAAGACTTTTCCTGAGATTACCTCAGAATAAACCATAAAACATGGGTTTCAAATAACAAAATATTGCTTTGGATATCTCACTAAAGCAGCCTGACAATTTGCAAAACAAACTACATAATGTGCAAATATATATTTAATCCACAAAGAGTATTCTTTTCACCTATTTCTCCTATGGTCTCCTGACTTTCCTAAGAACCCAGCTAGAGTATCACAGGGGCTAAGGTTGCAGAGGATGGCTGTTTCCATGTACCATATTGCCACCTTCCTCCCCCCTCTGCTGTCAGTCAAGGGGTCTGATTCATACAGTCTGCGTAATTCAAGTCTCAGAGTGTTGTTGTTGTCTGTCACATTATCAATATCTGTCAGTCATTTTGACGTGTGGGAGGTGAGTACCCTCATTAGGCTGAATGTATCAGGGCATTTCTTTCTCCTTTTTTTTTGCCAAACCGTACACCAGGACACATAAACACATTCATAAGCAAACAAATGCAAATATACATTTGACCCTATTTGGTATTTAATTTAATATACACTGTCTGACACAACTCTCTTGCTTGGAGAGTGTCCAGGTTACATTTTGTATTCATGTCCACCACCTAGAGATGATTTTGTACTGGAGTAGGGTAAATATCTACTGATCTGTATTTTGCCACTGGTTAGATATCTTTATATTTGTGTCATAATCGCTCGAATGGTTGATTAGGTTACTTCTGTGAATTGAACCAGAGATGGTTTGATTGAACTAAGATTGCTTATATTACATCATTAGTGGTTGTGATTGGCTGAGTGACATTCTAATGAGAACCATTTATTTGATGGCAGCATTCTAACCTTATAACAGTAATCATCGCTCCACTTTATGAAGCATTTTGTTCTGTAAATAAGCAACCACAGCTCATCTCAAGCTCATCTCATCTTGCTTGCTGGACCGGGAGTCAGGTAGAGCAGCTGGGTCAGGACAATTCTCTTACTGTAACAGAGACATCTCCTTTATGCATGCACTACTTTACAGGTAACAACTAGGTGGCTGAAATAAGATGCCTTAGCAGTCTTACACCTGCTAAAAATATGTTTCCTCTGAAATGTAATCTGTTACATTAACATATTTTGTAAGAATTATATTCAGTGCTAAAAACTTGAAAACTTGGCTTGACTGTAATGTAACTGTAAGGGTATGCTTGAGGGCTTGGTTTGGCCTATATGGTGGATGGATAGATTAGATTAGATTACATTACATTTAGCAGACACTTCTTGACCAAAGTGACTTACATATGTCAGCTATATTAGGCTACAAGGGATCACATTGTCCCCAGAGCAACTTGGGGTTAAGTGCCTTACTCAAGGGCACAACGGTGGAAGCCAGGAATTGAACAACTACTTTCAGGCTACTGCACGCTAGCTACTTAACCACTACACTACCACCGCTCCCGGATGGATGGATAGATAGATAGATAGATAGATAGATAGATAGATAGATAGATAGATAGATAGATAGATAAATAGATAGATAGATAGATTGACAGACAGACAGATGGATAGATACTGTAGGTTCTGTATTTTTTCTATGTGGGTTTTTCACTAGAAAGCAGGTATTTTCTAGCTTCCTGTTCCAGGTTTCCTGGCCAAAACAGTCTCTCCTCCAGGATCACTGCCAGTCTGACGCCACTTCAAATGGCCGGATGGAAGCTGAGGTCTGCAATTGGCACGCTCCACTCCCGCACGGCATATGCAATCACTCTCTGCCAGAATCCACAGTGTCAGATGTTCACACTTTGTGTTCCTGTGTGCTAACTCTGTCGCCTAGATCGATCCAGCACTGATGGTTTAATGGGCAAGCTCTCACGCGTAACCTCAACACAAGGCTCATTTTTCAGGGAAAAATGTGATTATGCTGACCGCAGGATGGGCCCATCCTTGTGCTCACCTTTGGAGAAGTGGTGTCTGTGCAACACCCTTTGCCCCCTCCCCTCCCCACCCCACATCTCTCTACTCCCCAGCCTTCCTTCTCTTTTGTTTACCATCAGCTTAGAAGAGACCGGAACACAGCAAAGTGAAACTGGCAGCCTACCTGGGACAGGCTGTTCCTGTGTTAAAATGATAATTGTTTTATCTGAAATTGAATTATGGGGGATTTTATTATTTTATTTTTTTTCTTTTTCTTTTCTACTTAGCTTAAATGCTTTCCATCAGTCCTGTTATGCCCTATACATTTCATTCGTCAAAATGTTGTGCGTTGATAGCACCTCTTGATGCAAAGTATACATCATGTGATGCAAACTCGGGTAATCAGCTGCGTACAAAGTGCTGAAAGAAAAAAAAAACACATCACCATTTAATTTTCTTTAATTAATTTAAAAATCTATATTTCTTTTTGTCTTGATGTATCGTTATTGACTTATCAACTGATATATTGTGCTATTTAAAACTATTTCCTCTTAAAGTCACTCAAACATTTTATAAGTATCACTTGTCATGTCTTATAGGTTTGAGTGATGCGATGACACCCTCATTCCGATGAAATAAAAGCCTTGTTGAACATGAAGAGCAGTTCTCTCTCCCAAGCCAAGATTTCAAGTTAAAGATCCATTCCCATTCTCTATTATGGATACATCAACATGGACACATGTTGAGAAGCCTTTCTGAAAGTGAACATTCTGTGTTCTGACATTCTGAGTGCATTCTGACCAGCATGTAGAGACAAAGAATCACCATCATCTCTTCACCCGTGAGTAATGCATAGAGCATTTGCATAATGCATTTGTTTGTCTGTATTTATGTGTGTGTGTGTGTGTGTGTGTGTGTGTGTGTGTGTGTGTGTGTGTGTGTGTGTGTGTGTGTGTGTCTGTGTGTCTGTGTGTCTGTTTGTGTGTATATTGGTGTGTGTGTGTGTGAGAATTGTGAGAGTTGCAATCATGTCAGTTTGGACAGATAAACATGCCAAACATAGTCTCTCAAAAGATGAGCCAGTTTCTTAATGATGTATCAATCAAACAAATACATGCAAGCACAAACATATTTTAAAGAAAAAATATGTCATTCTACTACTCTTTCTTTTCATTTGAAGTCGTGTTGGACTGGCACAACATGTTGGTTATGTTGCCAATGGCAGAAATTTGTTCACTCTAGTGACCTGCAATTTTTCAGCACCATGGATAGCTATTATTCAGCACGCAGTAGCAGTCTGGTAAGGACAGCTATGGAAATACAACAATGATTGGTTAAAGCCATCTGTATTTAATATGTTTGTTAGAACCATTTGGGTCACATTTTATACTTTCTTTTTTATACTTATATAAACTTATATATACGTATATATACTTCTATGTATACTAGTTAATTAGTGAAACAACAGGGAACTTCAGACAGAGAACACAGTATTATCTGCTTGCAGCCTGCCCAGTTTCCTGATATCGGCCTGCACATAAAGCATAAATGGAGATGGCTCAGCAGTCTGTAGTAGACATAGTTTGCTAATGAATAGTGGGAGATAAGCTCCAAAATCTCTTTTCTCACCAACGAACAAGGTGACTTTGTGCTCAATTTCTACATTACCTCATCCAGATAAAAAAAAACAATCCAAACTCCACAACTCTCTAAGTGGAGCCATGTCATTGCATTGGTTGGGTTTGGGCAAAATGATAACTTCCTTTTTTCACCACCTAAGCGGTATTGGTTTGCCAGAAATGTGGTGGACCAAGGTCTTCTCAATCGAGAGTTTCCAGACAGCAGTACCTGCCAGAAGCCAGATGAGATGTTCTAAGTCAGTGTCAGACCAGTCATCTGGCACTCTGGACATCAGCCCATGGTTGGCTTCCTCTCTTGTTTCATCTTCTCTTAGTCCTCCTCTCTCTTCATTTCTTTTTCCTCCCTTTATCTCTCTCTCTCTCTCTCTCTCTCTTCATTTCTTTTTCCTCTCTCTCTCTCTCTTTCCCTTGGCATCTCTGTTTTCAATCTCAATCTCTGTTTTCCCTTCTCCCCCTTTCTCTCTGTCTATCTCTCACTTCTGACTACCCTCCCTCTCCTCTGTCTCTCTCTCTCTCTCTCTCTCTTCCTGTTTCTCTGCTCATGTTTAGCCCCCTAAGCCCTGGACTCATTCCCTGTGTTCCAGCGTGAGTCTCCGCCATCGGTGTTAGACGACCTTCATGGCGGCCTCCAGCCCAGAGTTTCCCTCTGCTCTCTTCCTCCTAAAACCCACTGCGTTTCATCCACTCCGCTCCAGAGCTGTGACAACAAGCACAACCACAACATCGGCTTGTCTCTCCATCGCCAGCTGGCTGGCATACCCCGGGTCTTATGCAAACATCATCAGAGAGAGATTAATGGAGGACCCGTCAAAGACGTACAGCAGACATTCATATTTTATGGGAGTGGAATGTGTGAAGTGTTGGTGGCGGTGACGCAGAGCGGCATTGTGGGATGTGGCGGTGAAGGGTGAGGGGTGATGAGGAGTTAGTCGGTTAGTGGGGAATGAGATATGACACATATGGTGTGGGGGATGCACACAGCCACAGAGCTGTCGGTGATGGATTGTGTTGTGCTGTCGGCTCTGACCTTACTGTTGACAATGAACACCTGCTTAAAAAGAGACTCTCTCTCTTTCTCTCTCTCTCTCTCCTGCAGCTGGGGAATTCCTGACACGGTTGTCTTTTATATCACTCTCTGCTGCATCTTGCGCTGTGTGAGGATGTTGACAGGTGGCTGGGGGTAGGCCTACTCGTCCCTTTCCAGAGTTTACATAATCCACTAACTGCAGGACAGAATGTGTCATATTCAGTGCTTAATCGTGGTGCTCTCTCACACATACATAGGGGCCTGAGGTCAGGGTCATAACCAGAGCGATTCTAAGATCAGACCTTTGGGGGGGCTCAGGATCTGTCTGAATGTCAGATGCTAAATAACAAGTTGTACACGTAGACACCCACATGAGAAAATTTCAATCACACCATTTTTCATTCGGTTGTATTTAGCTTTTTGGTTCTGAATGTGAACAAATTTTGCAGGTTTGAACCTTGGTTCATGCTACGGCCGTGGGAAGAGCCTGAGTGACTGAGGTGAAAGCAGCTCCTCTTTTTCCCATTCTGTTTCTCTCCATGTCTTCAATGTGTCAAAAACCATATGATTTATGATGTTATTATTTTTAACTAAGTACTTTACTTTGTTTCATATGATCTATTTATATTAGGTAAATGTTATAGAATCTGTGACAACCCCAAAATGTCAAACATACTTGCTGTGGAGGGGAAATTTTTTTATTGTTTTTTCTAACGTGCCAATCATCCAGTAAGGACAACAAAACTTCATCCTGCTAAAATGTTTTAAATTTGATTTATCCATTGGGAAAAAAACAATAGTTTTTCTCGGACGTCTAAAATCCATTACCCTCCCATCAAAACAACAACAAAAAATGTATTGAATAAGACTAAACACTCCCATTTGCTCCCTACTGAAAGCCTCTGTTAACTAATGGAAATGTAATTTGTCTTTTTTTCTGCCGCGCATTAAGTGCTGAGTTCCCTTCTGAATAGAAAGCATCTGATGTTATACAATGCGCCTCATTACTCCGAAGGGTTACAGACCATTCTCCAGCTATGGAACACACTTCCGTCCATTTCTGTTGATGACAGCCATTCTCACCTGCTGACAAATCAGACAGCTGCCACCTTCTTCCCTTAACACATTTCAGTAACACTTTGGTAGAGACAGTTGACATCAGGTCTTTGCATGAAAATTAATGTAATGATATTACGTCCAGACATACAGTATGCTCATGCTAGAGTAAAATGCAAAAACTTGGGGGTAAGTTTCAAATGAATGGACAGCTAAGGATTCAAAATGAAGATAACTATGATGTGCTGATTGTACTTAAATGAGTAGGAAGATAGTAAAGAGGCTACATGCCTTAATGAGAGAGACAGAGAGAGAGAGAGAGAGAGAGTCAGGGAAGTATACCATAATAGAAACATTGCATAAAGAAAATACAGATAAATGAATAAAATTGGGTAACACTTTACTTGACAGTATCGACATAAGAGTGACATGACACTGTCCTGATACTTCATCACACGTGAATTTTTTTTTCAACATTTGGTGTATTTCTGCTTCAATTTGTGCAAAACTATGGCCCGCATCGCTTCCGCGTTATGGAGGAAATGCACGCCTTCTTTGTGTGTTTCTCGCGTGTTTCTCCTGTGCTTCCTGAACATTTTGAAAAAAAGGTTGAGCTTGAATCGAAGCTCTGGGTGTCTGCCAACTAGTGGTGGAGAGTACAAATGAGATTTGTCACCGTACATGGATCTATCGTCTGTTTTAATCAGTGACGTTGTTTGTCGCAATTTTGCGACTTTGGCGGGTAAAGGGTTAAGATCGAAGTCAGCACTTTATATAATCTTCCTGGGTTTTTACCTGACTTTTTCAAGTTGGCCGAGAGAGATCCTCCGAGATTCGAACCCAAACAACGAATCTTCACGGAGATGCTGGAGGAAGAAACATCGCGGAAAACGGGCCGGTGTCTGAAACAGACTAAGGACTAGTGCACACCGACCACCCTTGCTTAGTGTGCTCCTAACAAACAGGGTTCGTACGTTTTGAAAAAAACCTGGGAAAGTTATGGAATTTGAAAATTGCAATTTCCAGGCCTGGAAAAGTTTTGGAAAATGAAAAACACCCCGAAAGGTTTGGAAAAGTCATGGAAATTTGCGTGACCCGTTGCAATTCAACTGAGAAATGTATTGCGTTTTGGCAGATCATGTCGCATTAGGGGTTTGCACGGTGTGTCATCAGATTTGAACGTTGCCATATTGGAGATACTCGCCTCATTAGAAAGCACTGAAGTAAATCCCTAACATCATCAAGAAAAATGGTTAATTATTGCCGTGTTTTAGGTCGTACCAATAGGTCAGACTGAGAAAAACATCTGGTGTAGGTATCAACTTCCAAAAGTTATTAGAAAACCAGGGAGAAAGGAGAATAATGCCAGAAGTTATCTGAGGAAGGGGGGCGCTTGTGGTTGAACTTGGTACTTCGTCTCCCTCACCCAACTCATATGGATCTGCGCTGCCAACAAACTGTAATTTCTCGAAACATCGTGCATTTTCTTGTGGTCCAAGTCCTGCCCTATATGCCTTTGCATCTTAGCCGCATTTTGATGAACTTTTTTGTTGTTTAGACATGGCTACAATCACGTAAGATATCCAGTAGAGTATCGCCAATATGGCCGCGCGTGCTGGCTTACCATGGTTACCGGCCAGAACGTGACGTCCGTGTAAACCCCTAATAGCCTACTTCCTTGTGTCTGTCTCACGGAGACCAGAGATCGGCCTTTTCTAAAAGGAATTACTCTGTAACGCATTCGACTCGCTTTATCCATTGCCGTAGAACACACAAACAAACTGTGGAAGGAAGTAGGGAGTGGGCGGAAAGCCTAATTGTCTTCGGTTGCATTTTTAAATTCGACGTTGTAGGCCTATATATGTGCTATGCCAGGAAAAAATCACATCTAGCTTTACTTGGATAAATAAAACAGGTTTTTTGTTATAATTGTCAGCTTACGTTTGGTGCATTAGCCTTTTAATCCGTTGTTTAGTCATGCAAGGACCGACAATATTTTAGTCAATGTCATGCACACCGATGTTGCCTATTCCATGTTGTTTGCATTGAGATTATCTATTTTGTGAAGATTCAGAAACGTGGATGAGTTGCCGTCAGCATGCATGTCATGAAATGTCAGTAGTGAGTGTGCCAACAAATTATGTAGGCGCAGGTTTGCAGCTGGATGGCATTTTGCGTTCACTGTAGCCTACTGGGAGGCTACAGCCCTGTTACTTCAGCATTGCATCTTACTAGCCAGTGTGTGCGGTGCTACAAAGCTGTGTGAATTAAACACGCAAGTGGTCATGATGAACTGACAGAGTTAAAGAAGAGCTGATTAGTAATTGATCAGGCTATTACATTAATCAGGATTTCAATGTGTGGAGGGTATTTGTCTACAGTAGGCGATCACATAAAGTTAAATGCACAACTTTGCTTAATGTAGGTCTGAAATAGGCTATAGCCTTACGTGCCTGCTGGTGTGTCAGTGTTGGCCTACATTTTGTATGTATTAGAAATACATAGATAAACCTTCATTTTAATTCAAATTTCCCAAGGACTGTTTCGAAAGAATGGATTTCTATTTCCGTAGGCTAGTTGATGTTTTAGGGAATATAAGGTCATGGAAATTTGTCAAAAAATCATGGAAAAGTCATGGAAAAGTCATGGGAATTCTCTGGTGGAAATGTGTATGAACCCTGAACAAATGTTCAATCCTTGGACAACAAGCTTGATGACATCATGGCCCGAGTTTGCTTCCAGAGGGATGTAAGAGACTGCAACATAATGTGTTTCACGGAGACCTGGTTAACTTCAGAGGTCCCGGACCATGCGATTCCACCAGATGACACATTCTCCATCTTTCGGGCGGACAGGACAGAAGAGTCAGGGAAGTCCAAAGGAGAAGGTGTGAGCTTCATGACTAACAGCTGGTGTAATCCAAGAAATAAATCCATCACGTCGCGCTTCTGCTCAGCTGATCTGGAACATCTGGCGATTCTGTGCCGTCCATTCTACCTGCCCCGTAAGTTTTCTGCTATAATCACCATTGCAGTCTACATCCCACCACAGGCAGATACAGTCACTGCTCTGTCAGCTCTTCATGACACAATAATCAGACACCTTGCAGTGCCTCCAACACATCTCCTGTCCAACTAGGGGTGAAAACACACTGGACCACTACTACTCTCCATTTAAAGATGGATACAAAGCCACCCGCGTCCCAGCGTTTGGGAAGTCCGACCACGCTGCCATCCTTCTTCTCCCGAAGTATTAAACAACGTCTAAAGCAGGAAGCTCCGGCTGTGAGAGAAGTGAGACGGTGGACTGACGCAATCAAAGGTCATGCTGCAAGACGTGTTGATGTTGACTAGGACGTGTTCAGGATGAGCTCTGACAACATCGATGAGTTCACCGATATTGTGACGAGTTTCATTTTGCAGCTGACTGATGAAATTAACCCCAAGGTAACTGAAAGTGTACCCAAATCAAAAACCTTGGGTTGATAGATCTATCCGAGAGGCTTTGAACGCACGAACATCTGTATACAACAATGGCCTGTCATCTGGTGACATGACATCCTACAAAGTGGCCTCCTACCAACTGCGTAAAGCAGTGAAAGTGGCGAAGAAGCGGTACAGAGAGAAGGTGGAGACGCACTTAGGAAATCAGGAGTGTCTGGAGCAGGAGTGTCTGGCAGGGACTGAAGTTGATGACTGACTACAGAGGATGATTGGCCACCTCGACAGGTGTGGACCCTACACTGGTAAATGACTTGAACTTATTTTACGCACGCTTTGAGGTCAGTGACGAACATTCTCACAACTACACTCTTAGCCCTGCAGCCAGCTTTAACAACGGTGCTACGTGGGATCTGCCGAAGACCAGTCAATCTCCGTCTCTGAGCATGACGTGAGAAGAGCACTTCGAGGAGTGAACAGCAGAAAGGCCCCTGGCCCATGGCATTCCTGGGCGGTTGTTAAAATCATGTGCTGACCAGCTTGCACCAATGTTAACAACAATCTTCAATCTGTCTGTGTAGTTCCTAGGTGCCTAAAAAGATCCACCATTATTCCTGTGCCCAAGAAGACCAACCCAGTCAGCTTAAATGATTACCGCACTATAGTCTTGACGTCAGTGGTGATTGAATGTTTTGAGAGACTGGTAAAAGATTTTATATGCTCATCAACACCTGGGGCCTCATTTATAAAAGTGTTGCGTAGAAATCATACTTCATTTGCTCTTAGATCATTTCTGAAATGATCGTACATGTGATTCAGAGAAAACGAACCTATGCACAAAAAAACGTGCGTACGCCACCCTTCCAGATGTGCCCATTATAAATCACAAATGAACATCAACTTGTGCGCAGCCGGATGGTTTTAGGTCTCCGCCTTGTAAACACCCCCTCATCAATATAATTAGCATATGTTTTAATGAAATCAATGGCCTAAAAGCTGTAGCCTATGTAAAATTATATATTGAAAACATTAGTATAGGCCTAGCCTATGCCATTTGATGTTAACTAGCCTATATGCGTCAGTTCGAATAGCTTAAATTATGTTTTTTTCCAGCGAAGCTTTCTGGAAAGAGATCGTATGCATTATGTCCATTGTCCTCTGCTCGCTTTCATTCCTTTTGCTTGCAGTAATGTGAATAAACAACATTTAGTATGTTTAGGCCTACTTTGTAGAAAAAAAATTGGGTAGGCCTACCTTATGAAGGAAAGACCTCTAGGCCTACAGCATAATCCTATACTTATGGTACAGTAGGCTACTGTACGTTTCCAATATGACCCAGGGTTATATGCTGATTTAGCCTACAAAACAGAGGACTAAATTATAAGCGTGATATGTCATGTAGGCTTAACGTTTCTTTTAGGATAGGCTATGTTTTCGCCGGTCATTATTAATTCATTCTGCATATCTTTGCTATTGTTTTCTTTCAATAACGTCCAATGGCTTAAACATTGTCCTTTATTGTTTGCTTTAAGCCTACCTTTATATTTTAGCCTACATTGTCCAACTCACGTATTGTCATCTGATCTTGGGCACTGCCAGTCAAAAAAGCAGGTGCGCCGCTTCTGCACCTCTTTTACGCAACTCCGACGCAACACTAAATATGAAGATGCCCTGCTTTCAGAGGATAACTTCCGCCCTTGGTTGTGTAGGCTATATATGATATAAAAATATCTATAGCCTACATTGTATAGCTTACATTCAAATATTACCTTTCTGTTACGGAGCTGGGAATAGGCCTATGAGCTAAATTAGATGTAGTGGAGGCTAAACGCGAGTAAACGAGTTTATCCACCTCTGAAATTTCAGAAATAGAGTTTAGGCTTACCCACCTCTTAGTTTATCCACCTCTCAAAAGAGTTTATTCACTTTTAACATTCAAAACTGTATTATCCAATACTATATATTATAATACTGTACATTAACCTCCACCATTATCAAACATGTTCTGAATGCCTTTTTAAAAAATCCGATACCGCATGGCGCAGTCCGCCTCACCGAGATTGCAGAATTTATAGTTCACCCACCTCTTATTTTACCACTACATCCCTGGCACAAATGTACTTTTCCTCTCCTAAACGAGGGCAATTGGACATGTTATGGTCAATATTAGATTGGTGAGAACACCAAATATACTAGATCACCTGTAAGAATGTTTCAATCATTCTATCGTAGGTCTTGGTGTTTTTTTTTAGATATTATGAAATAAGTAAGCTATACGTTTTTTCACTTTCTTAAGTGGGCTGTAGTTCTCATTAGCAGTTTTATGCCAAACCATGAAACATTAAGCTGCGTCCAAAAACGTCTTTAAAAATCTTCTGATATTGATCATGCATATGGCAAAGAAAGACATGAGATCGTCGGCCTTGGAATTTTGAAAATGCATCGCACTTAGACCTCAGATTACTTGCAGTACCCCGGCATTACCACAAGGAAATGGTCGTACGTCAAGTTTGAACCTGACGTGGAGATAAGCACTTTTCCACGTCAAAGACGGTTTTTATAAATCTGAGCGTTGGCATGGATTTGAGCATATGCACGGTCTAAGATCGTCATGTGCGTAAGAACGCGTTATAAATGAGGCCCCTGGCTCATTAGACCCCCATCAGTTTGCCTATCGACCCAATAGGAGTACTGATGACGCCATATCCCATGTTCTCCACACCACTCTCTCCCACCTGGACAAAGGAAAGGGGAATTACGCACGCCTGCTGTCTATGAGACTATAGCTCAGCCTTCAACACCACTGTGCCAAACATTTTAGTCACCAAGCTCAAACATCTAGGACTTAATATATCTCTCTGCTCCTGGGTTCTCAGCTTTTTGATGGACAGGCCACAGGCGGTGAAGATTGGGCTGTATGTCAAATACAGTCTCCCTCAACATTGGTGCCCCCAATGATGTTTTAAGTCCCCTGCTTTATTCCCTATACACCCATGATTGTACAGGCATTTACAGCTCCAACTCCATTGTCAAATTAGCGGATGACTCAGTAGTGATTGGACTCATCTCCAACAACGATAAGACAGCCTACCTTAATGAAATTAAGATGCTGACATCATAGTGCAATGACAACAGCCTTGTACTAAACATTGCCAAAACCAAGGAATTGGTGCTTGACTTCAGAAAGGAAAAGCAGAGGCTACATCACACACCACTGAACATCCATGGCGCCCTGGTGGAGACAGTGAGCCACTTTAAATATCTTGGAGTAGTCATCTCTGAGGACCTTTCATGGACATCACACATCTCCAACCAAGTGAAAAAAGCAAGACAGCTTTGTACCATCTTAGAAAGCTGAACAAATTCAGAATATCGAAATAGCTGCAGAAAACATTCTACTCAGCAACAATATAGTCTGTTATTTCTGGAAATATCACAACCTGGTACGGAAATAGCAACTTTCAGGGTAAGAAGGCCTTGCATAAAATTATCAGGTGTGCAGAGAAAATCACCAGCACTGCACTTCCTGGACTTCAGGACATCTACACTACTGTAGGCGCTGCCTGTTAAGGGCCAGAAGGATTTTAAAGGACTGCCATCACCCTGGCCATAAAATGTTTCAATGGTTGCCGGCTTCGATCTCAAAAGGCCAGAACAGAAAGACTAAGAAGAAGTTTTTTCCCCCAAGCCATACGGACAATGAATGCATAATTCCCCCCTCTTCATAATCTTTTTAAATTTTATTTTATTTAATCACCACCCCCCTTCTGTTTTCTATCTTCTTACTTTTCTACTATTATTAAACTTTGCACAGCTGGGAGTTGCAGTCGCAATCCCCATTTCACTGCTTTTTGTTCCACAAATTATGCATGTGACAAATACATTATTGAATCTTGAATCTTGAATGTTTACACACAGTTAAAAATGGTTTGTTCATAGAAAACACGCATATCTATATTATATTTTTGAATTGACTGCTGTAATAACCACTGGGCAGAGATAGTGTAGTGGATAAGGAGCTGGGTTAGCATGCAGTAACCCATGAAGATGGGGGTTCAAGCCCTGGCGTCCACCAATGTGGCCTTGCCCTTTAATTTCATTGACATGTGTAAGTCGCTTTGGGTGAAAGTGTCTGCTAAATGAATAAATGCAAATGTAAACTTTCTAACTCATTTGTAAATGCGTTGCCAGGCATAAAACATCCTCACTTTAGAGGAGCTCAATATCATTAACTAACCACTTGTAACTCCTGAATTAATCATAAATTATAGTATTAGGAAGTAGTTTATAAAATATGTATCCTCACCCTAACTAATAATTAGTACATGTGTATGTAACAACTGTTAAAAAATGGAAATATTACTTCATCAAAAACATATTATTGCATCATTTATTAAGTATTAACAATAGTGTATGAACATATTTTAGATATAGGCTTATACCATTATAACTGTGTGAACAAATGCTTTACTGATGATAAATTATGAACAATAAATTACTAATGATGAACAAACCATTAACTAATAAGTAACAAAGGCTTAATAAATGATGAATTGTGTGTAGTTATTATAAAGTGTTACCCAATATGTTTCCCCATGCACAGCCATGTTCCATATTGAGCTGATTAAAGAGGGCCCTCTGGTGCGGCAACCACAAGTGAGCCGCTCTGTCAGGAACACCACGGCACACTGCTGTCACTCACGCTTGGAGCGTTTCAAGAGTTTGCTTATCTTTTTATTTCAATATGTTTTTATTTTATTTATTTTTTATCACACACAGCTACAGATTGTTTGACTGATTGTATCTGCTTCCTCTCTTCTGATGAAAGCTGTGGGAGGCACTGGATGAGGTAGAGGGCGTATATGGTGAATGACTGTTGTGTGTGTGTGTGTGTGTCTGTGTGTGTGTGTGTGTGTGTGTGTGTGTGTGTTTGTGTGTGTGTGTGTGTGTTTGTGTTTGTGTGTGTGCGTGTGTGTGTTTGTGTGAGTGTGTGTGTGTGTGTTTGTGTGTGTTTGTGTATGTGTGTGCGTGTGCGTGCGTGCGTGCGTGCGTGCGTGCGTGCGTGCGTGAGTGTGTGTGTGTGTGTGTGTATTTGTGTGTGTGTGTGTGTGCGTGTGAGTGGCTTTTTTGTGTGCCTGTGTGTGCTGGGGAATTGTTTGGTACGTTAGATCACAAGATCTGCCCAATAAACAGCAGCAGACACCTCATTCATCTCTGGGCCAGGCCAAGGAAAGGAAGCCCCAGAGCGCCACTTGAGGAGCAGATACTTTTCCTCAACATTCTCTTTGTGAATCTCATAAAAAAGAGAGGATGTGTCAGAAGCAGGGGAAACATTAAGCAACATGGCCCCCAACAACCTGGGTTGGTTCCTCTCTAGAATGAGTATTGTGAGAATATATGCAAAGTAACCTTAGCCCTAGACTAATAAAATATGAAACATTCACCAGGACACAAATATGTAAGCTGTAATTTAATGAACTTCAAACAACCATCACATCACATTTGTTCAGCTCAATCAACAATAATTGACGAATGATTGATCCTTTTTTTTAACAAGCTCAACTGTCACACTGAACACCAGATCAATAGTGCAACAATCAATAGAACATGGAGAAGGGGACACGTTGTTTACAACTGAGACTGAAAAAAAAACGGGAAACAACACACACTGATTTATGCTTCATAACTAAGCCTATTGAGTTCCATTCACCATTAGTGCGCTATTGTTATATTTCTATATGTTGCCATTGTACAGACCCAATGGTAAGGCTTTATTGCCATGGCAATGTTTGTAAATACAGTACCAAGGCCAGATGGATGTTTTGACAGATAGACTCAGTCCCGCACTGGCTCTCCCTGCCTCTGGTGACTTTGCTCTGAAGGACAGGCATCAAGGGCTGCTATGGCTTCAGACTTGTGTGATTGAGCAGCCGAATGCTAACAAGCCCAGCTCGAGTACCTCAGGAACACCCTCAAACACACTTGAATAGATAAACAACCTGTTATGGTTCATTGCCATTTTATTTCATGTGTCGGTGGTGATTATATGTCTTATTTATTGTACTGTTATCTCACAACTTTTTTCATATTGCTTTTATCAAGACTATGAATGCATAAATTAATAAATGAATGAATGAATGAATGTAGCAATTAGTGAACAAATAAACAAACAAGCAAATAAATACATAAATAGTGAGTTTAAAAAACAGTGTGATTAAACTCAAAATTCCCCTTTTTTGTTTTGTTTTATGCTTGAACATCTCCTCAGAAGAGAGAGGATGCCTGAGGCCATCTTGTTCTAGTGGAAATTGAATCCCACTGTGTGAATTATTGGGAGGTTATTGGATGCCAACCCATAAATCCATGAAAGAAGTCCTAAGAATGCACAAGGAGAGAGAGGGTAAAGAAAACAAAAAAATGAGAAAATAATTTGTGCCATGTGTAAAATAAACAGACATGTTTCAAATATTTAAGACCTCAAAGGTCTCTTGTCCAAACTACCTCAGAAAAGTTTGCAAAGCACAGGTAAGAACAGAAGAATTGCACTCTGAAAGTTCTCTTTTGCCTGTTCTACTCCAGGGCATGTAGATCTGCAATGTCACAGTGATAAAGTAAAAGAGAAAAAAAAAACATCTCTCCTTATCATTGTTTT
>NC_063193.1:5045346-5065346 GCF_017589495.1 Alosa alosa | reverse complement strand
CTACGTACGCACTCACTGTCCCTGTAAACCTGTCTGAATCCTGCAGAAGTGTAGGTGATAAATGAAGGTTAAATGATAGCTCATCTCTCTCACAGCTGTCACCCACGCTGGATGTCATTCACGGCGCCTCACTGATGGGTGGTGAAATGAGCTGCATCATTAGGGGAGTGTAAGTCTGTGATGCCTTTCCCTCTCATTTCCATGAAAAAATCGTTTTTTATTTCGCTCAGCCCATGCTGACGTTTGGCATTTCACTTGGTGTGTGTATCTGTGTGTATTTGTGTATATGTCTCTCTCTCTTTGTGTGTGTGTGTGTGTGTTTCTGTCGTCATCTGAGCTAACAGCTTACTATTGTGGCTGATATCTGTTGTGATGATACCCCGTGGAGCTTGCCTCAGCATCTGTGGTCGTGCATAAGCGCTGAGGTAGATCATCCATCAAAGCCCCATTGATTCAGATAGCATTTTATTAGCAAACGATAAGAGTCATGTTTCTTCATTGATAAAGACATCATAGCGAGCAAGCGAGACTTTGATCAGCTGTCAGATATCAAGGGTAATGTGATAATGATCAAAGCCTGATCCCAGCGCAGGTCAAAGGCTTGCCTTGGCAAGTGCGAGGAGCAATGCCAGTATGCCTGGGGCAAGTTTAAAGTGGGACAATGCAGGTAGCAGCGGCTCTTAGAGCGACGACTGTCACCGTTCAATAGGTTCTCTGCAGATAAAAAGGAATCGGGGAAAGAGAGAGAGAGTCAAAGACTTTGGGTCAGGTGAGAACTCTGAAGTTCTTCCAACTTTTGTCTGGGGTGCTGTTAGAACTGTGAACTGATTGCAAAATGGATAGTTCTTCTGGTCCTTGAATATGATTGACTGAGTCACGTTTGAAAAATTATGTTCTCTAAGTGCTTGATGCTTAAATATAATATAGGATCCCCCCATAATAACAATGGTGGTAAATATGTTCTATGGGGACCCCCTGTCAGTGCATGGGCATTGGAATCCTCCTAGTCCCCCCGCCACCCCCCACATCCTACAGGGCCAGATGTGAACAGGCATTTAGGGATAGAAGGAACATTTCCTCTAAGAAGGAAAATGTCCACACATATAAATAGACAAACCAATTTAACACAGTGAGGAATAGAGGGTTAATATAAAAGTGTATATAAAAAAATGTTATGTAACATTAAGGATAAACCAAGTGGAGTTTGTAGGGGCTTGTGTGGCCGATGCTAGTTATAAAGTAGGCGGTATCAGTCAAATGAAATGCTTTATTTGGGTTGGTGGAAGAGGTGGAGAGGAAATTCCTCATCTAGGAAAAGCATAACACATGTCTATATTCTTGGGCACAGTGGAGTCCTATTGCACAAGTAAGTTGGTCTGGGCTTCCACATGTAAACACTGTGCTCTGAGTTTGTTGCTCCAGGTTTTTGGCAAGATGGGATTGTTTACACCATTATCCATGAAACGGCAGCGCTGAAACTCCACACTTTGAGTTGAGTGTACAACGTCCTACGGTCCATTACAGGATCTATTCTGCTGTTCATGAGGAACAACAGGAAATGAAGCAGAACAGTGAAACACAAAACAGAAAGAGAAAATAAACACAATTAGCAAGTTGCTGTAAGAGGACCTCTGTTAAGAGGCCTCTGTTTGAAAGGCGACCTTAAGATGGAAAAACAGACTAGATAAATAGGTGACGCTCCCTTGGGCCACGGAGTGGAACCTCTCGCCCACACATTCACAAAACTCACAAAACTCAGGATCTCCAGGAACACTCGAGGGACTACTGAGAAAACAGACACAAGTCGGATCACACAAAACACACGCGCACGACACGCGCGCACACACACACACACACACACACACTCACACAGACAAACAAACTAACTATATATGCAGAAGAATACACTGAGCCTCAGGATGTCATGCTGGAAGTTGTGCAGGGTAGAGCATGACAGTGATACTGCCCCTAGACATGCTGGCTTTACTATCCTCACACACACACGCACATACCACACACAAACACACACACCCACACACACACACACACACACACATATGCAGACACATACGCCATCACACACAACATCACACCATCGTGATCACTCTCACTCTGAAACATTCAATCATTTTCAGCAAATAACCTATTTAAGGTGACATATAATTCTGTGTGGGGATGGGAAAATGAAATGGAAATGATCAAGAGACAGTCACCCAGAGAAAGAGAGAGAGAGAGAGAGAGATAGAGAGAGAGAGAGAGAGAGAGAGAGATTTGTCCATCATCTAACCAACTCTTTTTGATTTGGTCTGTGCACACGTCTTTACCCTGGATAACCTCAGCTACTTGTTGCGACCAATGCAATGCAAAAATGGCAAAGCATCAAGTACTCCACCCACAGGAAAAGCAAAACAAAAATAACAAATAAAAAATGAATGCGAGGAGGATATTTAAACACTAATGTCATTACGGTGGCTACAGAGCTTAATCACATGCAACCCCCTGAGACATCAGTTCCTCTCATTTAACCCCCCACCACCACAACAAACAAACACACACACAGACACACACACACACACCACCACCACCATCCACCCACACCCACGCAAACACACACACAAACACACAGATATAACCCCTGGGGGACTACATCAGCACAGTTTCATATATCTGATGTTATCCAGTCTGATAGTGGAGTTAGGTCACGGCGATGTGCTGCAGACTGGGGCTCTGGCTCTGCTGCATGGGCCCTGGGGCCCCAGGGGCTGATCCCCGACAGGGAGCCCAAAACAGCCCTGCTGGCTGGGCCAGTGGGCCGGGAGGATGGGGGGCGGTGGGGCCGAGTGACTTTGTCAGCAGTTATCAGCAGATATCAAAGTGACGTCTGATGCCCTGGAACAACATGGGGCCAATAACACCACCCTCTCAACCACACACACACACACACACACACACAAACACAAACACACACACCCATTCCATGCCCCTGACCCCATGGCTGGCAAGGCAGGGTTGATGATGAAGGGATTTTAGTGTGCCAAATCCTTCACCTTAAGTGAACACTAGAGGAGGAAGAGGTCAGTTCTGCTATACAGCGATATGTATAACTTACAAACAAACAAACACACAAACAAACAAACACACAAACAAACAAACACAAAAAACAAGTAAACACACAAACAAACAAACACACACACAAACAAACACACAAACAAGCAAACACACAAACAAACAAACAAACACACAAACAAGGAGGGAAATGTGTTTTTGGGATGCTGTTGTTTGTTTGTTTTTCAGAGATTATGATGTGTTTGACAAGATAAGGGAACTCAATTACGTCATCAAATATGTCCAGGTTTGAGACAATCTGCAATGCAAATAAATAAATGATATTAGATTAGTGGACAATACTGCAAAAAGCACACTCTATGAGATTGATCACTGACATTGGAAACACATGCACGTTCACACACACACACACACACACACACACACACACACACACACACACACACACACACAAATAAATAAACAAACAAATACACTTACTCTAGAGACAAACTCCACTCCTGGACTCCTCCACAGTGCTTGTCATTGTGAATCAGGCTGCTACTTTTCTGACTGGCTGGAAAAATTTACATTAACAGGAACAATGCATGACTCAGATCACTAGACAAGCAGTCAGACGCACTGGAACGGAAACTCCATTGTGCCTGTTGGAGCCAGTGTGCGCATCTGTGTGTGTGTGTGTGTGTGTGTGTGTGTGTGTGTGTGTGTGTATGTTTGTATGTGTGTATGATATGGTGTGTGTGTGTGTGTGTGTGTGTTTGTTTGTATGTTTGTGGCTCGTGTGTGTCTGTGTGTGGCTTTTGCATGTGTGTTTATGTGTGTGTGTGTGTGTGTGTGTGTGTGTGTGTGTGTGTGTGTGTGTGTATGTTTGTGTGTGATTTCTCATGCTGTTTAAAATAGGTTTCCCCAACAACCTCATCATTAAGGAAGGAAGATAACTGACAGAATAAAACACAAAAACAGTGAAAGAATGGCTCATCACTCTGTATCAAAGAATAGATTTTGTCACTTTATCATTCCTGTCAACACACAGTACAGTAGTAGCCACAGAATAATGGCTCAGTTAAATGAAACATACTGTAATACTACAAGCTCTCTGACAAGTAAGCACTCTAACACAGACTCACCAGAAGTGACACACACACTGTCTGCACTTGTCAGGATATTTGATCAAAAGATAGAACTTGCTGTTTGGCTTTCTGTGCATGTTAACTCTCTTTCTGCATCTCGCTCTCTCTCTCTCTCTCTCTGTCTCTCTCCCTCTCTCTGTCAACTTGACATTTGTTTTATTCTGGCAGTCATGATAATCAGGGCACTGACTTCTTCCAGGAATCTACTGAGGCTCTGAACTTTGAATCAATAGCAGCGTCTTAGACATGCTCTTTATGATCCAACACACTTTACGTTAAGCAGAAGGGTAAAGGGGTTCTTTGACTGGTCCCTACAAAATTGAGAAGTCCTTGCTGTCGGATCTGATTCACTGGCAAAATGCCCCGCTGTGCAGGTACAAAGTCTGTGCATGTGTACACACACACACACACACACACACACACACACACACACACACACACAGAAAGAGACAGACTCACACACACACACACACACACACACACACACACACACACACACACACACACACACACTGATTCCAACAACTTACCTCTCTGAGACCATATGGGGAAATTTTAAGCATTTCAGATGAACAAAAAATTAGGCAGCGATATAGTTTTATGACAGTGAGAGGAGATGAAAACTACATGGAGTTCTATATTCAGTACAGGATTGTCTTTGCTCGTGTGGATAGAGATGAAATACAAAAAAAGGGGGTGGGGGGTATGGAGATGGAGAGAGCAAGAGAAAGTGATAGAGAGAGAGAGAGAGAGAGAGAGAGAGAGAGAGAGAGAGAGAGAGAGAGAGAGAGAGAGAGAGATGATTTGTTGAGTAGATACTTTTCTGTTCTGGAGGAGAGGTTTTTCAAGTACTATTATTTATCCCAATTAATAAATACTATTATAAATCAACACAGCTCACTGTCTCTGTCTATCCAGTGCTGCTCCTGCCTTGGTGGCATCAAAAACATTGGCCTATCCCAGCCCTGTTTCCATTGCTCCGGAGATGATAGATAACTCCATTTTGACACAGCACAAAGTGAAGAGACTTCCTGCTGTTTTGATTTACGGTAATACAATTCCCTCCCTTTTGAATGAATGACGCTGCAGAAAGGATTATGAAATTATATGATGAATTAGGCCAGAGCTGAGCTCTGTCTGCCCTGATGGGCCATCCATTTAGGAGCGACGTCGCCGTGGAACATCCATCGCGGCAGCATTACCGCTGCCAACCACACCCTCGCAGAGTTCATGAAGTTCAGCTTTGCTTCTCTTTAAGCTCAACTACAGCCAAGCATATCGTCCAAATCAGTATAGAAGCAAGTAAACAAATAACACAAACAAGCATATCAATTAACTACTTAAGAATATGTGTCATTATTTGCTAATGACTTATTTATGAATTCGATAGAGTTGATAATAATGAGTGCGGTCATTAGTCGGGGATGATGATAATTATGAAAATCGGGATGATATAATGACGCTGGTGGTGATGATGATGATGGTGATGATGAGGAACACAAATCTGACAGAACACAGAAGATGGACAGGCACGGAAGCCCTGGAGACGAGAGACGGGGAAGCGAGGGGAAGGGGAAAGCGAGAGGGGGGAAATGAGAGACTAGTGAATGGAGATCCCAGAATAGGCTTGAGAAACAAGATCTGCTCATTTGTCTGACTGCTGACATTAGACGAGGTGATCTGCTGCTGAGGATAGAGAGAGCTCGGGCGGAGCGCCGAAGCCGCAGCTTTAGACAGGACGGACAAAGAGAGCGCTCTAAATATAGCCCACGGTACTCCACGTTCCGCATGGCCCAGACACAGACACTTTGGTTCTCTGATGTTGCAGTGTACATCACTAATGTGCACACTGAGCCCCCCCCCCTCTCTGTCTTTCTCTCTCTCTCCCTCTCTCTCTCTTTCACGTGCTCAAAGATATGCCATTGAGCAAAATGAGAAATATTAAGTATGTTCTGCTGGGGTTATCTTTATGCTAAAACGCTCTTTTGCTCTCATCAATTTACTGTGCAGGCAGTCAGAACGAGTATGGCTGTAGGATATTTTGTGAATTTATTCAGACTTTTCCACCCCCACTGCACACACACACACACACACACGCACGCACGCACGCACGCACGCACACACACACACACACATAAGTATACATACACCCCCATCGTAAAACGTGCTACAATTTAACTAATGTGACTCTGTTTCCCGAGGCCTGCGTTTCAGCACCATCATACTTTGCGCTCATTCCCTGGAAGATCTGGTGCTCAAGGATCTGATCTGGATGCTATTTTTGGACGTATAATAAGCCGCCGTGGTAGCGGCCCCCTGCCCCACAAGTCTAAATTTGGCCCGGGTGCGTTTTTTAAATCCAGCAGATGCTGCAAGGCACCACACTGGCTAAACTCTCCTGCTGCCATACCATGCAGACGGGGCAACAAAAAAAAATCCACCTCCAAAATCCAAACCCCCCTTCCTCCTCCCCAACCCACTCCTACCTCTCCTCTCCCCCAGTCTGCCCTCCACCCTACCACCCCCGTACTCCAGCCAAGGTCAGACTCAGACAGACAGCAGGCACATATGTGTGGTGTGCAGATCGAGAGAGAGAGAGAGAGAGAGAGAGAGAGAGAGAGAGAGAGAGGGAGCTGCAGAGGCTGAGTGAAAAGTTGTTGCAGGCCTCCATGGAAGCTTTGCGGTACTACACCACTGTCACACTTGAGAAACACTGAGATTAAATTGGGAGGCGGTGGGTGTGGTGGTGGTGGTGGTGGAGTGGGCCGGGGGTGTTGACATCCATCTCGTCTGCCATGGTCAAGCAAAGAACAGTTGTCTCTCTGGGAAGAATGCACTCTTGGTTAATTAAACTCTTCCTCTCTTACTCCCTTTTTCATTCTCTCTCCCTCTGTCTGTCTCTCTCTCTCTCTCTTCCTGTCTCCCTTCCCATGAACAATAAAGTCTGTCAGGTTTTTAACATGCTCTCCACACCCTACAACGCCACGTGGTCTTTCTAACGCCCCCATCTCAGATCCCTCTCTGTCTTCCAGCCCCATTGTCTCACAGTGGGGGTGCTGGCTCATAGATTTATGTGGAGCCTGGCATTCAGACAGGCAGCCGCTCAGACGCCCCACTGCTGGGTGCACGCTGGCAGACCCCAGCGCATTCTGACATGAGAGCCACTCTAGGTATGACTGATGCTTCCAACGGGCGCCTGCCACTGCTCCTGCATGCTGTAATGTGTAACATTATCTAGCCAATACAGTCTTTCTCCATAATGCATATGCCCAAAGCACCTTATGTGGCCATGAGGACTGCAGTGAAAGGGGGTAGGGGGGTGCCCTCAAAAGCGTGCACATTCATGTTCACTATCCTGCACAGAAAAAAAGTTTGTTGCTGGAAAATGCTTGCATCAGTTTCATCCTTATTGTTATGTTTTTACTGAACCTCCTGAACAGAACTTTAGCGAGTATAGGGATACCCTCTACTACAAGGCCACAAGCTAACTGAAACGACAAGATCTGCTAAATATGCCTACAAAACATGTTCTTATTTTTTCCACAGATGGTAAAGAACCACGTGACTGACACCACTGATAGCCAATGAACTATGGACGTAGCTTACAGTACATACCATACATATATGTTCTGAATTCAGTAAACTCAAGGATCCGTTTTCTTTCCTATCAAACGCAAATTATACTGCATTCACTATACCTCTGGAAAAATCTCTAGCTTTTTCTCTTGTCCAACTTGCTCCCGAACAAGACCACAACCTGGTGTACTTAGCCCCGCGTCACGGCGCACAATATGACTAATTTCGCCGCTGACACTAAAAAGTCAGAGAACCCGCTCAAGCCTGGTGAGTAGTGGCCATTGCCTGCGGGCTCCCCTTCGTCAAACCGCCGATGACAAATGGCTGAGGGACGTGTGTCTTCTATCGGCGTATGGAGACGCATATAAACCACATCAATATTGCCGTACTTTCTGCTGTGGTCCAGTGCAGACGTGGCGAGGGTCGCAAGTGTCTCATTGCATCTCAATCACGGATGTTAAACATAATGTAACTAACACCCACGAATAATTTGCCTGCCATTTAAAAGCAGGACAAGCTTTTGAATGTGCTTGTAAAGGACAATTCATGGTTAATGTGCATGACCACAACGGTGTTACACACTTTCATTTAATGCACAGCGTGTCTATATGAATTAGTTTATTTTGAAATAGAAATAGAAAGCCAGATGTTGTGGAAGTTTCAAATGTTCTATACGCTTCCCATGAATAGACTACATTCTGTCCACTTCTGCGTTAAAACATCTTGTAAATTCGGTAAGTAGGCTATGTATTTGTAAACTATACAACATAGACCATTTTGCACAGTACCATCCCCTACGCACACCCTCCACTTAAATCTCGCATGTGGTGTGTAATGCCAAGATAGCTTAAAAGTATACTCCTTCCCAAGCGCAACCCACCAACAGCTATCTGCACTCCATAAACAGACTCGCTTTTTAATCAGTTTAACGGTCACCAGTTAGAAGATCTCCATTGGAAATTTAGTCGGGTAACGCAGTTCTTATTTGTTTATTAACCCTTTTCAATTAACTCATCCGCTGCCAAATCATTGAATGGGATGCCCGCTTGCAGCGTTTCAACCTCTCACAGGCGCACCCCATACAGGAAACTGTTCCGCTAAATCGTGCACGCCCTCAGTGATCACTGGCTAAAACGCACCACTCTCCTACCCGTGCAAAGTTGACCGTCGTTGGAATATCTGCGGGGGAATTTAACGGAAGTCGTTGGATGTGGTGGAATATCACCTTGGACCGCGACGCAGCCCCGGATCACTGAGCGGCACATGTGAACGCTGCGTCTTCGCTTGCGTTCTGTTGATACGGCAACCGCATTTGGAAAGATGAGTCTGTCAGCACGGCATCCAGAATAACGTTACAGCAACGTTTCAACTTTTGGGTTGAATTCCTGTATCTCATTTTGGAATTTAGAAAGTTTTGATTACCTTTTAAGACAGTGGATGATTTATGTTTGGCGTTTGGCAAGGTTTGGAGTTATGCTTGGATATTTTACAATTCAATGCGTCGAGACCACCTTGGAGGGCTAACGAGCAACAAGGGAAAGAAAGAAATTTGTTTGGACGGAAGAAATTGCATTGGAGCAGCATTATTTTCAGCTCCTTAAGGATACCTTGTTAGATTTACCAGGATGTATTTCTATATGTACGGTTTACTGCTGTTGTTTGGTAAGTAAAGTTTCCCATTCCCTTCTCCTTTTCACCGATACATCGAATTAAATGTAATGGAATGTAGTTTCCAAATGGAAGCTAAAACGGGTTCTATTTTTAAATCATATGTGGATGTATTTCATTCTTTATTTTAATATATCTGTTTATAAAGGTGACATGAAATACACATGTTTGCTACTAACATAGACGTGTTCACAAAGCTTTCTGTTTAGTTTGGTCTGATGGTTATTTTAAACAGTTTCTAAGTGATTGCCTTTTGTTATATTTCTGTGTAGGACAACGAGTTGATTGACTGTACATGCCAGTGCTCAAAGTCACATTATATGTGTGGACATCAAATTATGCAAGAGAATGGATTGAGCGCAGTGCCTCTAGCAATTCTGTATATTCACAGATACACGTAGAGATGCCCAACAATGTTCATCTGCATTTCCTCAACAAAATCACAAATCTCTTGCCTTTTGAAGGTCTCTGGTTGATTTTGTTGTTTTTTATGTTGGTGTCTTTAAATACGATTCCTTCAAACACAGTGTGATTGGTTAAAGTTAATGATCTGGAATGATGTCAGGGCAGTCAGATAGTTGTTCTCAGGAACTGAGCGAAGGTGAAAACCTTCAAGGTCACAGGCACTGCGCACCGGCAGAGGTAAGACTTCGAAAGTCTCAAGACATAGACCTTACTGCATTATCTCGGTCAATGGCATAGCCCCACAAAATAAACACAAAATACATTTGCACCCTCTCTCTCTCTCTCTGACTGCTTTGCATACAACACAGCAGCCTATATCAATTCACCAGTTCTGAGTTCGACTCAGTGTTTTGCAATTTAGTGTTTTTTTTGTATTGTACCCATACACAGTGAGCTAATAAAGCCACGAAAGAAAGTGTACGACAATGAACAAGATAATATGCACGTTTGGATAGTGTGGCTAGCAGTTTTTTCAATTCAGAGTTGGTGTAAGGGTCATGAGTTTGGTCTCGCACGGGTTCATGCTGTTTACTCGAGCCCGCTTTAGCCACGAGTCCACTCGTACCTGTAGGTGTCACTGGTGACCAGCCCCACACGTCTAGTCTTGTTCAGTCTAGAATTTAGACAACAATCCTACTTAGCTACTGATGAGCTGCTTATGTTCTTCCTAAACAATTTAAAACGCTTGTTTGGAGTTTTCAGAATAAATAATTTTGTATGGGGCATGTTGTCTAGTCTTGAACCTGACATTCAATCAATCTTAATTAATAATTAATCGTGTTGTACTTTTGACAGCACATATTAACCGGAGTCAAATTCCTTGTTTGTTTACTCAAACCTGGTCAATAAAGCTGATTCGGATTCGGATTAAACACTTTATAATTGGGTTTTCAAAATTATGCTTCAATTGCAACAGCTTTAAGTAAATCCTTTTCTGACTAAATTGACAGCCATTTCTGGCATTTAATTCCGCATTTGAAGAAACCACGTCGTAATGACATTGCATCATCTGCCACATACATCAGTTTGGCCCTTTCCTAATTAATCCTGATATAGTCCCCCACTGAAATGATTTGTAGCATTGGAAACAAATCTCTTTTCTACAATCTTAGACTGCAGTCTACCAATGTCTGTCTTTAACATAGATTATTTGCTCTATCAGTCTGGGCCATGAATGGGAGAAAGACATGGCACAAAAGTTTCGTATTTTGGGGTGAGAGTGTGTCACTTTCTAAGACAGAACACAACTACAATGGCTCAGTTCATCTATGCCACTTCCTATACCCCAGTTTGACATAGCCTATCTGACATTTGGCTCATGGGCCACCGTTCTCTGCCACTCTGAGACTGTGAGCTATGCACTGGGCCATCATTAAAAAGCCAGGCTTACTCATGCAAGCGATTCTCAGCCAACAGATTACACAAATGAGCTGTTCTTCTCTGCCGGAGAGAGAGAACAAACCTGGCAAATAACAGTGAGATAGCTGTATTTCTAGTCACTGATGAGACAGACACACCCGCTCGACTTCCTGGATTTGGTTTAAGCGACAAACGAGAGAATGTCTGTTTTTAGCTCAATGAGAGCTCAGAGTGTTGTTGTTTTGCTGGTTTGTCTGTTTGTCTGTCCATATATTGCGTAGTGCCTGTGATATTTGACATTGTTGTACATGTCTGCACATCCTGCAATGTAAAGTGTAAATGTAAATCAGGTTTCTAGGATAAGTATACTTGCGTATACAGGGAATTTGGTCTCTGCATTTATCCCATCCGTGATTTAGTGTTCACACAGTGAGGTGAAGCACACACTAACCCGGAGCAGTGAGCTGCCTTGCTGCAGCGGTGCTCGGGGGGAGGTGAGGGGTTAGGTGCCTTGCTCAAGGGCACTTCAGCCATTCCTACTGGTCGGGGATCGAACAAGCAACCCTTGCCATTTGAAGCCCGAAGCCCTAACCAGTAGGCCACGACTGCCCAACACAGTGTGATGATGATCACAAATAATACATACAGTGGACCATTTCCTTTAGCTTAGGGTTTATTTCATATGAAGCCAGTAGCAGTCTATTAGGAACCCATCCTCGCTGGCTCGTTTAATTCTGTGATTTACTCCATCTTATATTTTATACATTTCCAGCATTCCACAAGAGAAATAGGATAAGATATGTAAAGAAATAGAGATTTAATCTTGCTGTTTTGGGAGTGTTGGTATGGTATGGCATACCCATCGTGATTTGAATAGTGGTCTGTCTTGTTTTTGCATGTTTGGTTATGCCCATTTTATGGCTGAACTATTTTTCTTGATGATGGCATGCTAAACAGTTGACGTAACACATTTCAATTTTCTCCTCTTTCTCCGTCCTCTTGTCTTCCCCCTCTCTTATCTCGCCTGCCTTTACCTCTCCACTTTCCCCCCTTCACATTTCACTTATTCCTGCCATTACCTCAACTGTCATGTCCTGTCTCTTCCTCCACCCATCATGTCTTTCTGTACCTCCATCCCACCACCCTCCTCTTCCCTCTCTCTTCTACTTCACTGTACCTTTCTCACCATTCTCTCTTCTCCCCTGTTCTCTCGACCCCCTCTGTGCTCATCTTGTCTCATCCCTGTCCCATCCCCTCTGCTCCTCTCTCTCTTCCATTTTTACTCTTTCATCCTTTCCTTTGCACTTGTTCATTCTCTATTCACTGCCTACTCCTTACCTCTCTACTCCTCTTATGTCTGTTCCATCCCCTCTTTTTTCTTTATCAATCTCTCTTGCACGTGCCATGTCCTTCCTATATTCCATCTTCTCTCTCTCTCTCTCTGCTTCACTCCTTCTCTCATCCTCTACCTCATCTGCTCTATTGGCATCTTCTCTCCTCTTTTTAATCATCATCTCTCCTTTCCTCTCCTGTCTTCATTCCTGTCCTCTTATCCCCTCTGCTGACCTCTTCCCCTCTCCCTCTCTCCTCTCCTCCTCCTTTCCCCTTCCTCCTCGCCTTCTCCCTCTCTCCTCTCCTCCTCCTCTTCCTCCTCCTCTTCCTCCTCCTCCTCCTCTCAGACAAAGTAGTGTTTTCCTCTGCTAGCTCCTCTGGCCTGCCGGTGCCCGTCGTCCAGGGCCTCGGCGTGGATGGGGACACTCCGGTGGACTGCCTCAAGGCCAACGACATGTGCAACACCAACCCGCAGTGCAGCTCCAGCTACCGCGTCATGCGCCAGTGCCTGGTGGGCCGCGACCGCACCAGCATGCTGGCCAACAAGCAGGAGTGCCAGTCCGCCATGGAGGTGCTGCATGACAGCGCCCTCTACAGCTGCCGCTGCAAGCGGGGCATGAAGAAGGAGCTGCAGTGCCTGCAGAGCTACTGGAGCATCCACATGGGCCAGAGCGAAGGTGAGCTGACGTCTTGTGCTGATGGAGGACGTTGGAGGTCTGTCCTTTACCCATAATGCTTTTCTGTGCCTTGTGGGTGTGGTGAAATGTTGATTAGCTTGCTTTGGATAAAAGCATCTGTTAGACATCAGTTACCTTTCGCTCTCTTTTTCGATGTCTCGTCTCTGGTCTGCTCCTTTTTTCATGCTGTGGTGAGACACATCCGTGTCTCTGGTGTTTGACTCGACCTCTGTTGCTAATTTAACCACAACCTAGTAGTCCAGCTCAAAATGGCTGCGTTTGACCTTTCGGCCTCCCGCCTCCCGAGCTGAAAGCCGCCCTGCTCTCTTCTGAACAAGCTGAAGCCTGCTCATCTCCCCTGTCTGTGTGTGACACACACACACACACACACACACACACACACACACACACACACACAATAATTGGCAGCCAGGTTTCCCCGTTTCTTTTGATGCTCTTTGGCTTGTTTAGATGGCCCAGACACACTATGTCCAAACTCCGTACATCTGGTAGAGCTGCGCATCTCTTTTCTCATGGTGGTGGAGGGAGAGAGCACAAAGGAAATCAGCCGTGAGAAAGGGAGAGCAGCAAGCAGACTGATCTTGCTCAGTCCAGCAGATATGTAGGGCAATAGATCGATTGGACGGCCTATTGATTTTCAAGTTGTTGTTCTGTTGACCATAGTTAGACAAAGTATATCATGGATACTGTGACAGCAAGATGAGGGGAAAGAGATTACGGATACATAAAGACTACACATGTGTTCATAAACCTGTGCCTGGGAGATGAATAGTTTCGTAAGAGCTTTGATACCTGCAAGATTAGTGCATAAATCTGATTTGAGAGTGCCCTTAACTTGTGCCCTGGACAAGTGGAGCATGCATTTCTAACATCAAACCACACAATGTTAATGGATGAGTTTTGTTTATTATTTATTAATAATTTCGCTTATGAGTCCTCTTGTTATAAAATAACATCTGATGTTTGAGTCCAGTGAAGTGGTTGCTATCGGTAATGTAAGAAAAGTAGGAACTAGATAAGTGCCTCACACAAATCAATGAGTTACACTTGAATGCTGTGGTTTTAAAATGCACAAATCCACATAAGTGAACATATTGAGTGGAAAGTATCACCTTTCCTGGCATACAGGCAGATGGTTTGACATGCGTTTAGAAAAATCGACATAACATGTTTGTTAGCCTGTGTATACTGTGCAATATTTGTGCAATACCTGCATCTTGGATTATTGCTCTCTTTGCAGTAGTGGCATGGCCAGAGGATGCAGTCTCATGTCCTAGTTTAGTATTGGTTGGAACGAAGGCTCTCTTATCACTCTCTTTCTTGCTGAGTTACTTGTTCTTCTGTGTCTTCAGGCTATTTTTTAAGCCCTCTGCACAGACCAGTCAGAACAGAAGTGTTTGTTCTAAAAAAGATTTAATGAGAGCATAAAAAAAAAGCCGACATCTGCACCTCATAAGTCCTTTTCGGGGATGAGATTTGCTCAGTTTTTAGATGTATTATCTTGCTGCTAATCCATCCCTCTTGGGCATCTGCTGTTGTAAGCAGTCCTCGGACGTGGTTCAGATCTGGGCCACTTTCAGGCCATGCGTTCACCGGATCCTCTCAGATGTCGAGTCGCTCGTTGGCTGTCAGGGACACGTTGCTTAACCTAGATAAGGTGCTGGCCTTTGTGGTGTTGTGAACAGAGCGGTGTTGAGCACAACATGTTGCAACAGTCTCGTCTCTCAGCCTCCGCTTGCAGAATAGCGGTGGGTCTGAAGCCTTGACACAAAGTAATTGCCTCTCTCGATTTCTACTACAATGGACCGACAAAACACAACGGCATGGCCTGGTTTAGGAACAATATTAGTTTTCAGTCAAACAGCCACAAAACAACTCCTCAAGACTGCCGCTGGCTGAAAGCACCGGATACGAGTCAGTGTGGTTCTGAAAGCCTGCAATTCTCAAACCCTGTTCTCTACCCAGCACTGGCTAGACACTCCCACTCACAGGAAATTATGTAATACACAAACAGTCATGTATTTGCTCTCATTTTATTGTATTGTGGTGTTGTTTGTGGGGCCAATTGCAAACCTGGTGATGCATTATAGTCAGGACTTACAGTTCTCTGGCACTGTTCTAGAATTTAAACATGGCGTTTAAGATTTGGAAGTGGATAATTGTATCTAAAGGCTTCGAAAATTACTGATAACTTCAGGCACAGAAATTGTCCTAGCTATCAGCCCTTTGATGATGTGTTCTCAATGCTTTGCTTCCTGATGTTACATGTAAGCAGAAATTCAGATATAAATCAGGTAGCTAATGAAAGAATACTGATCTGTAGGCCTAATGCTTTCCTAGAGACACACACTTCATAAATATATATTTAAATTTTCTCTCTCTCTTTTGTTAGAACATTTAATAACTTAATTTAATTTATTTATGTATAAAGACAACACACATTCATTAAAAAATCTACCAGTGTTAGTCAGCAGGCTAATTTTCAACTGCAATACCTTTTACCTAGACATTCTAGAAAGACTAGTTCGATTTGACATACCCATCAAATACAAACACTTTGTGGGTGATCTGCCTCAGATACACAGGACACATCTAAAACCTTTTACAGCTGCCTTGGCTTAAACAACAATAGGGATCTGTAGAACATTTTGAGCTTCCCAGCTAAGATTACGAACAGATGTGTGAGTTTAATCTAACGCTCAATATGTCTAACGGATTTATGAGGATGTTTTGTTTGGAGGCCGGAGGTGCAGTTCAAAATGTCATATTGGACGTAAAATGGCACTTTTGTTTGTTGAAGAAGTTTGGGATGTTTAGAGAAGTTAGTTAAAGACTGAGCTATGCATTACACAGAGAATGGATAACACATGCAGAGACTCAAGAGCATTGAAATTAAAGTCACAGAAAGGCATTATACTGTATACTTAAGAGAGGCATTGATTAAGTACAGAACATCGAGTTCCCTCACTTGTTATAGTCATTGTAAATGTCTTTATGAAGTATGTACCCTTGAAGTTGATTGGTATAGCAGAGTATTCATAATGTGGTTCTTTTCAGTGAAGGCCACTGATTTTGATGCCTGTGGTTGAAGTGATGTCGCTCTCCATGGCTACATCATCACCTCTAACAGGACCATTTGGAAAGAAAGGGCCTTTGGAAAACATACGGTCATGGTCACATTCCCCTCAGGCCCCAAGCTCATCTCAAGACCTCCTGACGTTAGTCCTCTATGAAGACAGCCTCCGCACACTCGCACGCACACACACAAACACACACACACACACACACACACACACACACACACACACCGATCATAATCATTCAGTGGATGAGAAAGAGTGTTTCAGAACTCTGACTGATGATGTATGAGGGAGTGTATATCAAAGGACTCTCCCCCCCAGATTCTCATTTCATGTCAAACTGTCTCCTAGATACCCATTCTTATTCTTCTTTCTCTCAGTCATAACTGTTGAACTCGCGGCATGTTTCAGTAGAAACAGCATTATTAAACAAATACACATAATACAATTCACTGTAGCTTGTATTTCTGGACTTTGTTGGAAATTAATTGATTGGAATTGATTCAGATTCAGAACCCGGTCTTGTATTTGCAATATAATGCGTTTAGTTGATTATTCATCAGGAGGAAACGAGCACACACACACATGGACAAGAGGCAATCAATCTGAGCTCATCAGCAGGGAGAGTGAGAGAGTGTGTGTTTTGTCTTTCACTGGCATGGCCTACTGGGCTCTCCAGCCAGACTCAGGAGGAGGGCAGGAACAGGAGGGAGTACTCTGAGTACCTAAAGTAATCAGTCTCAGGCATGTTTTGTTTTTAAAAGCCTTGTGTGGGAGTAGGAGAAGGAAACAGAGAAAGAGAGATTTTAGGAAGAGAGAGAGGGAGAGAGAGAGAGATTTGGAAGAGGGAGAAAGATTTTAAGAGGAAAGAGAGAGAGACTTTAGGGAGTTGGCAAGAGATTTCAGGAAGACTTGATGAGGTAAGAGTGGTCAGAGGAGAGAAGAGAGATTAAGTAATGAAGAAAATGAAGTGGAGGGAGCAACAGACTGAAAAAGGAGAGACCGAGAAAAAAGACAAGGAAGTGGAAAAAATAAGATTGGCCGAAAAGAAATTCTGTTCCGTTCTATTCAGCACCTTCAGCAGTGGGCTTGTGACCCTGGTTAACACTGCCCTCAGCCCTGATCGTACGAGGAAAAAAAAATCAGAAGGCATTGAACTCCACTCTTGGGTTGTCACGGCAACACTTCCTCCTCGCACCTGTCAAGGTGAAGAGGTGTAGAGGATTGCAGCAGGCGTGGTTAGTTTGGGTTCATGCTTGTCAAGGCTTCCGGAACAATCTTTTTGTGTTAGCACGGAGAGCATGAGGCAGTGATTCATGAAACCCAGACTGCATGGCTGACCCCGGGTCAGCTCCAGGCCCAGACCCCGTGTGGAAATCAGAGCAGAAGCTGATCCAGTCAGAGTCTATTTGGGGTAATTCCAAGGGTGTCGAGTGGACAGGGTGGAAAAGAAAGAATTCAAGAGCACCCCTTCACTTAAATCTATCATCCATAAACCTGGTATCCACAAAGTATATTACAATCATAAATGTTTATTAAGTATTCATGATGTTCATAAGCACAGCAACTGATATGCAGTTCAGAGCCGTTCACAACAAGAATGATAACTGTTACGATAATGGCATGATATCGTCGGGAATCACTTTCAGAGCAATTTTGAGAACGATAAAAAGCTAACAGCCAATCAGAATCCATCATATTTTAGCCATCACATTCATCAACACGAGGAGAGACTTTCCATATCGTTGGTCAGTGGGGATGCTTTTATAGTTATAGATATAGTTATCTTTATAGTTATCGTTCCTGGTGTAAACAGCCCTTTAGTCTGTAAAGAATGGACCTGTACATAAAGCAGTGTGAGGTTCAAGTAAAGTGTACATTTCAACCCAAAAGCACAAAACACATCCAATGTGTTTTAGAGAGCAGCAGGATTTAACCTGAGTTCCCCTCAGTCAACACGCCATACAGCAACTGCAAACAGCCATTCAAAAAATGAAATAATACAAAAACATACCAAAGCCTGCAGGACCCCTGCAGTGGAGCCAAGCATCTACCAAGAAAACCACTGATGGTTTTAGAAGGATCTGCAGGAGCTGTGGGCATCCTCAGAACGCCTCTGGATGTCCTGCATGGGGTGGCCTAATGGCTCCCACACTGGGCTATGTGGTCTGCGCACAGCAGCCATAACTAGCGAGAGCCATGGCAGTTGTCTAAGGCTATTACCTTAGTCATCCAGCCCTTATGAAGACGCCTTTGCCACGGGCTGGTGACATCAGGATTGGTCCAGCGTTCATGTCCTCCCTCCCTGTGTTCTCACTCTCTCTCTTTCTCTCTCTCTCTCTCTCTCTCTCCTTCTTTCTCTCTCTCTCTCACTGTCTCTATGTTTAAATTCAATTAAATACAGCTTTATTGCTATGACAAAAAATCTCATTGTATTGCCAAAACATTTCTAATTTCTCAGGAAGGAAAAAAAATAAGGGATAAAGGAAAGAAAACCCCCCTCTTTTCTGTCTCTCTTTACTCCCTCTCTTTCTTTTTCCTTCTGAAGACTTTCCCCTCATCATCGCCTGTAGATAAATTGTCCTCATAGTGGTAGTAGGAGGAGATCAATATTTGCAGGCTGGTTCTGAAGAGGTTTCCAAACCACTCTCACATTTGTCCCCTCACCTATTCACTTCAGCACACACACACACACACACACACACACACACACGCACACACACACATACATGCTCATGCACACACACTCACACACACACATAGAGACTACACACACACCACACCATACATATGCACACTACACATACAGACCACACACACACACACACACACATACACAAACATACACACACACACTTCCACTGGAGAGATATTCAGAGTGTGTACCGGAGAAGAAGAAATATGATGACACAAGAGGTCCTCCCACCTCCTCGTGAATACCTTTTTAATGATTTCCATTACTGTAAGCAGAGACCCTCACTAGAGATAGCAAAGAGATGAATGGCCTCTGCTGTAATGCGAACACTGCCACCGTGATGTAGCCTGGGTGGGGAGGCTGGGTGCCCTCGCTGCATGTCAGCTTCAGAAAATATGAAAGGAGGAGGGTTGTCCCGCAGTGGGAAAGAAGTCATACAGTGACAATTCGGACTACTGGGTCTCTTCTATGTTTATAAAGGAGATCCGAAAGTTTTTTTTTTTGTCTTTTTTTTTGTCGAGTTGTGCATTTCTGATGGTGGCATCGCCTCAGGATGGGAACACATAGGTTGTTGAGTTAATGTGTCTTTGATCCACATCCTCCCTCCAAAGTTTTGGGGGGCGTGACTTTTTTGTTTGTAGTGCACCACCGGAGTCCTCTCCTCCTAGTAGTGGTGATGCAACCCCTCTGAAAGAGCTCACGCACGGGTAGAAGCTTCCAGAAGCGAAATATCCCCTCAAGCGTCAACTTTGACGCTCCGAAAAATTCACAAAATTTAACCCGCTCAGTTTTAAAATGAAATAACATTTTCCCCAGTGAAAGAAACAGGGCGTGTTGTTCTCCTCTCCCTGGAGGTGAATCTCCATCGCATCCACCTCACTTTCTCTCCAACCGCCACCAGCTGCATCCAACAGTGTCAGCAGTACATTCG
>NC_063193.1:5015346-5040346 GCF_017589495.1 Alosa alosa | reverse complement strand
TATCCCATCCGTGAATTAGTGAACACACAGAGAATACAGTGAACACACAGTGAGGTTAAAAAACAGACTAACCCGGAGCAGTGAGCTGCCTTGCTACAGCGGCGCTCGGGGAGCAGTGAGGGGTTAGGTGCCTTGCTCAAGGGCACTTCAGCCGTTCCCACTGGTTGGGGATCGAACCAGCAACCCTTTGGTTCCGAGCCCGAAGCCCTAACCAGTAGGCCACGACTGCCCTTAAGTGGTGTTTGGTTCTAGAACTTGTGCTATTCACAATAAAAGTTCACAATAAAAGTGAATAATTAGTTTGAGATTAGGCAGTGGCTCTGAACTGGACCTCCAGCAGCCTTGGCGTAAAAGGGAAATCAGAGACTCTCTCTGTTCTGAGTCTGGACTCGACGTTGGACCTCATCTGTGCCACATGGTTAAATTCATCCATTGAGAAACGGCTGTTGATATCACAAAGTGGAGCTGTTCTAGAACCAGTCTTGAGTTGGATCAGTTTCAGATTCCTTTCTTATGCTCTTTGCAGATGATTTTGTCCTAAGTGACCCACATTGACATCAACAACTGGTACATTAACATAAAAAAAAAAACGAAAGTGTCAGCGGCCCCTCAGACTGTGTTCTGTGACTCGCGTGTCAAACAGAGGGAGGGGGAAATATGCTCAGACTGAAGGAAATGTCTCCCAGGTAACCATTGGCTGATTTAATTAATCAGCAGAAAGGATAACAAATGGGTGTTATTCCCACGGGGTGTGGATCGAGCAGGCTGGGCTAGTAAAACTAAATGAATTCAAATGTGTCGAGCAGGGGGAAGACTGATTGACGATATACCTCACTTCTTTCACAAATCTTTCATTTGCTTCAATTAGCTGTGAATTGGAAAAAGAAACAATAAAGTGGGTTTTTAATTAAATTTATATCTCTTTGAGAAAAAGAGGCTAGTAGCGGGAAGACATAGTGCTGAATACTTGAGTCAGAATTAAAGTCTGAGTGTGTGTGTGTGTGTGTGTTTCATGGTATTAAGTTTCTTACTAAATTAATGGTATTCAAAGTATGCATGCATGCTTGAACTAAAGCAAAATAATGCAAAACCTATTTTGTTGAGCTGCCACCTCCACATAATATCCTTCTCTAGCATTTTGTGAAAATATCACATTTTTCATCACAACAAAATAAAAATGTAGCCTTTTTGTTGAGATCAAGGGCTCAGTAATTGTTGACATTTACAGGAAAGACCATCTGAAACAGCAGATACTGTACACCTTGTTTCTGATGTTTTGTTCAAAGGAACGTGACCTTTCCATTACAACACAATATGTATTGAATCAGATACCGTGATCATGAGTTGTTGAGAGGGTGGTGGCATCTCTATTCATAACCACAAGACAATGATCTTTTTGAGAAATTTCAGTCTGGATTTCACCCTAATCATAGCATAATGACCCTAATCACAGCACAATAGCCCTAATCACAGCACAATGACCCTAATCACAGCACAATGACTCTAATTACAATGATCCTAATCACAGCACAATGACCCTAATCATAGCACAATGACCCTAATCACAATGACCCTAATCACAGCACAATGACCCTAATCACAGCACAATGACCCTACGCAGCGCAATGACCCTAATCACAATGACCCTAATCACAGCACAATGACCCTAATCACAGTGACCCTAATCACAGCACAATGACCCTAATCACAGCACAATGACCCTAATCACAGCACAGTGACCCTAATCACAGCATAATGACCCTAATCACAATAACCCTAATCACAGCACAATGACCCTAATCGCACCACAATGACCCTAATCACAGCACAATGACCCTAATCACAATAATTCTCGTTGTGCCTTGTGTGTTTCTCGGTGTGTTTCTCGCAGTGCCTCGTGTGTTTCTCGTTGTGCCTTGCGTTTCTCGCAGTGCCTTCTCCATAGCCTTAATTTACCCCGCCCACAGGCTAGGCTACCTTTGTCCACTTACAGAACATTGTAAGGCTACGCCCAGCCTTCACTCAGCACAGTGCAGAAGTCCTGGTCACTGCTTATGTTACATCCCATGTTACCTACTAGCCTGGCCTTGGCCTGTCTACGTACTTCCGGTCGATTTCTTTTCCCTACAGTACTCTGTCTGGAATAGGTTGATTCACGCTCGTTTACTTTCGGCAGTTGGGCAGCCGACCAACCAGCGAACAGAGGGCGTCTCTGAGAGCGATTACGTACCCAGGCATGGTGTTTTAATTACTACGTCCCCGCCCCTGAAGCAGATCGCTTGGAATACATCAACGTAGGGAGCGAAAAGTACTTATGAAATCTTTAAATAATTGTAAATTATTGTTTAGCCTATTAACAGGAGTGTCATGAACGAAGTCACAGTGGAGTAGGATGTTATATCGTCAGCTAAACTTTAGTCATAGATTTTGTCACTTGAAATAGGCTACGAACGTACTCGAGTCAAACTGTAGTTTAGTAGGCTACATGGTCGGGTCAAAATCTTTTTTTTTTCAAACACTAAGAAGGCTCGACATAACTTGAAACTTTGATCGAAGCATCATCAGTGTCTCTACATATGAACTCGAGCATTAAGAACATTGTTTGTGTACACATAGTTTACTAAAAAGAAAGATTTTGGACAACTCACTTCTTGCAAGATGGCAAGATGGCAGCGAGCAGAAAAAACAAGTGAGTTGTTCAAAACCTCTATTTTAGTAAACTCTGTGTACACCAACAATGTTCTCAATGCTCGAGTTCATGTGTAGAGACACTGATGATGCTTCGATCAAAGTTTCATGTTGTGTCGAGCCTTCATAGTATTTGAAAAATAGCGATTTTGACGCGATTGTATCAAAAAAGTAGTAGCCCTATAGGAATCCCATTCAAAAGGTAATTTCACCCGAAAACGACAACGCATACACCCTTAAAAGTGGCGCTTTGGACGTACTTGTTTGCTGATAAGATGCACCCGATGAAACGCTTGTTGTTTGTTGATAAGATGCACCGTTTGGCAGAGAAACTTCTCTGTATGACCTAAACGCCGGTTGTTAGTGATTGGTTCAAAGCGGTTCAAAGGAACTCCAATGATTTTAAACCTCAAACTGTGCCCTCCCACCCGGAAATAAACGAACGCCTATGGATCTAGGCCAGACTCTCTGCGAAGTCAGAGAGTCTGGTTTCCAGGCTAGTTACCTACTGTAACTGCTCCACCTTGTCTGGCATCCCAAATGAGCTACTCCACCATATCCAATTAATTCATAACTCTGCAGCAAGGATCATCACACACGCTCCAAATCCACAAGTCATAAAACACCAAATCTCACCCAGCTTCATTGGCTTCCTGTTGCATACCGAATCCAATTCCAATTCTGCTGCTCACATACTGTATAAGGCCCTACATATTCATGCTCCCACTTCACTGACCTCCTGGATGATTACTCCCCTGCCTGCTCGCTGTGATACTTCTCAGTAGGTCTACGCAAAATACCAATCATCAACCTCAACACCATCGGAGAAAGAACATTCTGCCAAACTGCCCCTAAGTTCTGGAATTCACTTCCCCATCACATTAGTCATTGTGAATCCATTTCAGACCTTAAAAGCAGACTGAAAGTGAACATATTCATGTGATATGGTTTTATTGTGTTGGTTGTACCTGTACCTCTATTTACCAACTTATGATTCTGATACCATCCTAGCAACATCCAAAATTTTAGGAGGATGGTATCCAGGATATTGCTAGGGGACAGTGTCCAGAATGTTGCCAGGATGGTATCAGAATCTTAAATTGGTGAAATTTTACCAGAGATTGTTGAAACAGAGCAAAAATGAGGGATTTTTGAGTGCACCATATAAAGGGTTTTCCTAGATTGCATGACATGTCAATACTTCCTATTGGAAATTTGATCTCTATCAAGAACCTAAAGGTACAGTCCACAATACTAGCAAAAGATTGTTGGTATTTGAGCTCAACAGCCAGTCAAATTACTCCACTACCTTGGTCCTGAAGCACTGTGTTGATTAGCTGGAATAGTGTTAAGCTCGGTCTGAATCACTTTGTTGTTTTCTTATTTACTAAGTCAGAACTACAGACACACAGACCAGTTTCAAGAGCAAGACTGAATTTCTCTGAATTTCTCCAAAAAACATATTGGATAAGATTCATGAACTGTGTCTGTAAAATTGAAAACAACAGGCCTAGCTGGGCTAAACCCTTTTTTTTATTATTATTACTGCCGACAGCAATACCCTGTGCATGTGAAATGGTTACGTGAGGTCTCGACTTCTCATCCCCACAGTTCACCATCACATCTTGAGATTGTTTCAGAAGTCGTACTCTTCTCCCCAGCACCTCATGAGGCAAGACCTTGTAATCCGACAAGAGCTGGGAAGGGAGTCTGAAAGCCATCACTCGTGTGCTACCATGAGCTCTCTCTATCTCTCTGTCTCTCTCTGTCTCTCTCTCTCTGTCTCTCTCTCTCTCTCTCTCTCTCTTAGTGAACTGCAGGGCTCAGTAAGGGGAGATTGTTTTCAGACTGATACACAGGGCGATGAATGGAGCACCTGTTGTGCACAAAGAGATCGGGCAGACAGCAGGGGATGATGGAGAAAAATGGGAGGTGAAGTCAGGGGAAGGCGGTGCTGAAATATGTAGTGCTGTGTTTGCCAAACACGGCGTCCATTACTGCATCTCAGCATTACAGTCCTGCTGATTGTATGCATTGTAAATGTCATCAACAAAAGCCATGATATCTTCTTGGCCATGGGGGAAAATATTATGAATTTAGCTTTCACACCATCTCTTTCTCTCTCTCTCTCTTTTCGAAGTAGTCTAACACGGTTCTGTCTTTTTGGGTTTGTAAGTATTTGCCTTAACCCACTCATTGAACCAGTAAATTGATGTGACAGATGCAGATTCATTCTAGTGAGTGCCTCAAAGCAAACATTGGCAGACAACATTGCATCAAGCCAGTGTGCAGGCCGAAGACAGCAGCTCGTTTGCATCTGCCTAAGTCCAGAAGGATACAGAAATGAGTATAAATGACACAGAAGAGGCAAAGAGAAGGAGGGAGAGAGAGGGAGGAAAGGAACAATAGAGAGCAGAGAGAATAGACAGACAGAGTGAGATAATGAGAAAGGAGAGAGAGAGAGAGAGAGAGAGAGAGAGAGAGAGAGAGAGAGAGAGAGAGAGAGAGAGAGAGCTTAAGACCCAAAAGCTCAACGCTGCCAAGATGATTAGCATTTTTAGATCTAATAAATCAAGCAACGGCCTCTCTAGCAGTGACAACCATGACTCCCAGTGAAACAATACATCGAGCAATAGCCTTTTGTGCAGTAATTATATTGATATAAACAAAACAGTGAGCTAATTAAACGGATGTGTATTAGCTGCAGGTGAATGTCCAATAACACTCTGCATCAAAATAATGTGTTTGTGTCAGGGGAAGGGGAAAAGAAACTAACAGAACAAAAGCAAATAGGGTGAACAAGCAGACAAACATTTAGCTGGAAAGGAGAGAAGAATTGGGCTAGTTCCTCTATCCCCTGAAGGAGTCCCTTCTCTCTTGTCCCCAGTTAGCATTCTGATTTGCTGAGAAGAGCAGCAGCAGGAGAAATTAGCTATGCTGTTTAGTAACACGTTCCTTGAACTCTCGGAGCCTAGAAGAACTGTTTTTATAAACACCTTCAAACTATTTCACAACTGTTTCCTCCCAAAGATACAACCGTCACATTATTGTTATGGGATATTGTCACTTACAGTACCCTCCAGAATTATTGGCACCTCTGCTAAAGTTGACTAAAAACCGGTATAAAAAAGAATCTGTTGGTGATTTATTGTAATCTCACAATGAAATTGAAATATTTTGAGAAAAAGGATAATCACATAAAGAAATACATATTTTTAACTAAAACACATTGCTCACAATTATTGGCACCCCTGAAAAATCTTATAAACAAAACCTAACAGAAGCATTTTGCTATCTAATTTCAATTTGTTTAAGTTAATCAGAGTGTCTCTGAACTTTCAGAAGTAGTTCATGACTTTCTTTTTCACTATGGTATGAAAATAAAGTCACACAGAGGCTAATGATAAAAATGTTCTAATCATCCAGAAATGTGACAAACATTGGACAAAGACCCATTATTATCTTGCCCCCACATACAGTATGGAGGATGGTAAGATAGGCAAAAAATTCCATAAGAACCACTGTTGGAGAGTTACAGTCAAAGGTATCATCTTGGGGTCACCAAGTCCCTCAAAAAATCTTCAAAGGTGACCTAACTGCTAATAGATTATTTAGAGGGCGTGCCATGTAAAAGCCTGTCCAGTTACATTAATTACCAATGTAAACAGCAGGAGTTACTGAATGGTACAGTGACTTTGTCTGGAAGTGTAGTCTATTGTCAGATGAAATGAAAATTGCACTCTTTGGCTAGAAACACTTTAGGTGTGTTTGGCGACATAGAAGAAGTGCTTACAGGAGTTAGCATCCCCTGTAAAAGACAGAGAAAAGAGTAAGACACTTTGAATCCAAAATAGTCAGCTATTTAAATTGTATGTAGTCCATTCCCTACATCTACTATGTATCCACAAGCACAAAACAGGTCACCCTTCACCCAGGCATTTGAAGCATATCTATGAATATCTATAAATGTTTGGGTTAATAAGGACAGACATGCTGGAGGCTATACTAACTTTCACTCACTTTTTTTAATCAGTGCCACTTAGTATGATCCACAGTGTCTCATCTCCCACACAATATGACAGCAAGGCCAGCATCCAGCCAGCTGCTCCCCTGCCACTCCTGCTACATTTGCTGTTGGATGTAACCTAGCTGAGGGTGTTTGCACAGAATCACTACACTATCCTTGCCTTTGCATGGACTCCTTTGGAGACATTTTTGTCAGAAGCACCGACTTGCTTTGTGCAAAGCAGAAAATCTTGCAGATTCAGAACTTCAGCACTTGTGAAAACTCTATAGGGAGGCAGTGGGGGTTTAACAGAACACATCCTTTTCACCCATTTGTCTTCCCTTTCTGTCTCTTCCGCTGTGTGTCTTTTGGCCCAGGATCAGGGTCCGTGCTATTTGTGTTTTTGGTTTAAGTAGGTCTGTCAGCGCTTGTAGTGTAGTGCTTACTTAAGCTTTCATTTCCCCACACTGGTGCTGACCTGCAGCATTTTAATAGGGTGACTGAGGACAATAAGAAGAGCCAATCTCTTGTACAACAATGTCCGGCACAGTGACACACTATGAAAATAAGAAGATGCTGGTTACTGTTTGACATTTTGTATATTTTGTAGAGACAATGAAGCTAAGCTTTGCTTGGGTCACAATTGTGTATGTTTTATTGTGACTTCAAAGCCTTTGCAATTTAAGGTCTAACCTTGAACCATAAGTCACTATAACAGCTAGCACACACACACGCAGGCACGCACACACACACACACACACAGACACACACACACACGCGCACACACACACACACACACACTATGGTTGCCGCATATGCAGAACAATTGACATTGACCCCAACATATTGCATAATTGATTAGAGTAGAGGTTAAGCACTCTATAAAATCCTGACTTATGTGGACCAAGTTGATTTCTGTAACTGATGTAATTCTAAATAAATCCAGTTCCTTTTTGTATGGACCATAGGGGATACAAGGCTGACACAATGTTATGCAATGAGTGATGACTCAAAATTGCTACTGCAGATAGATCGTCTGTAACTCTACCTATGTGTTCAAAAATAAGTGTTGCTTTGTTGAAACATTTAATTTTTGTTACCGTATGTTTACCAGCCAATTTGTACTGAGACCTTTATTTGTGATGATAAGTGATGATAAGTGATAAGTGTTACAAAGCAAAATGTGAGTGCTGGATTTAGCTTCAGAAGCACCTTTGATGTTTATAATTTGACCTAACGTACATATTTAAGAAAACTCCATTAACCTACCTGATACATAAATTGAAACTACCAGGGAGCAACTAGTATCCTGTGTACACAGGCAAAGCCCCTGTCTGGGCTTTTTCATCAAGTTATCCTTTACAGCATCTGTTCTTCTATCTTGATCGTTTCCTTTTATTTTTTGCATTGATTTGCATCATTGTGCATCTCAAACCACAACTGCCAGCTAAAATTAAGTAAGACTGAGTGATTCTCCTCAGAAACATTGGTCTTTATTCTAAGTGATTCTCCTCAGAAACACTGGTCTTTATTCTAAGTGATTCTCCTCAGAAACACTGGTCTTTATTCAAATCAACTTCACTTGATAATACTCTCCCTCTTTTTCCTTTCCCCTCTTTCTCTTTCCTTTTCTATTTCATGTGAATAAGTTATTTCTTAAGCCCCCCCCCCCACCCACCCTTCCAACATTATGCCATATTTATTGGTTACGTGTTTATTCTGCGAGACAGCTGATGTGTAATATGTAAGAGGCTGTGAAGAGATCAGTTTTTATTGCCTCAGTATTATTCCAGACATCCATCAAAGTCAGACGCTGTCCCTCTGAGTGTACGCTGTGGATTTGTTATTTCCACTAACCTCAAGACTCCTATTTTCTTTTCTGTGCCTTTGTTATGAGCCAGGCTCAGTTCTCACTAAAAGAGAGAGAACGAAAGGAAATTACAGTGGAGATGTTGATGTTCTGCCTCTGAGATGTATGCATTTGGGAGAAATGAATATACATTAAGCATACATTCAAATCTCAGGATGACCTAAAAGCAGATGGTCAAGAGGACAGCACTTGCATTGACCTTTCTCACATACCATGACCCACTTGCAGGATGTGTGAGAGTTGCTGGTTAAGTTTGAGAGGGGCATAGAATACTAACTCTACCATGCCTATGTCATTGTAAGTGACTGGAGAACACATATGCTTTTTGCTAAGTTGGTTGAGTTAATTATGCAGTATGACACAAGTAGGAGTGGGGTTGAAAAGGGATATCATAGTGGTGTGATTCAGCTGCAGGCGTAAGGCACAGCTGTGAGGCCAAAGTATAGAAACCTGGTTTTGTTAATAATGATATCCATGCGCTTGCCCAACCCATATAGGGTATGTTTTCTGTATCATGCATGCTCTATGTAACTGTATTGAACATGTGTGTCACGTCATGAAATGCTGAACTTCACCTGTTATACCAAACAGTTTTCCTGTCAACATCTCAGCTTCATCCATCAGCTAAAGATATTGCTATTGTGTTCTCATAAAAATGGGTATGTGTCAGAGAGAAATGTTGCACATTGGCAGTGGTGGAGGAAGTACTGAATCTCAGTACTTAAGTAAAAGTACAAATACACAGAGAAATATTTACTTTAGTAAAAGTAAAAGTACCACACTGACAACCCTACTTAAGTAAAAGTAAAAAGTACCTGTTTTTAAATGTACTTTAAGTATTAAAAGTAAAAGTATTTGCATAATGATTTATTCTCTTAATATCTATATTCTAAAAGAAAAAATAGTATGGGCTGTGGCATTTTAATTAAGCTAGTTTTAGGTTAGGCTATATTCGACTAGATAGTTTTAAGCTAATGCAATTGTGCCATCTGTGGCCCAGTTTACATTCTGACCTACAATTCTAGAGACTAATTCTGGTTATCTACTAGGGTGATCTGCTGAGTATATCATTCAGCAAAACACGAGAGCCTGAAGTTTAACGGGGTAGACCAGGGAAACGTCGGGTGGATCTTAATGCCAATTCTGCAGATTGAGCAGAAAAGTTGCTGAGAAAGGTGTCTTTATGATTAGGTTCAGTTTCACTTGCGCAGACGCACATTGACATTGAATGAGCGCTCACATTTCTACCCCCCCAATTGTAGGCTATGCCTCTTTATTTGATCACACACAATTAAGAAATATTTTCTAATCTGGAAAATGCTACGTTTTTTTTCCGGCCAGCGGTTCTATAATAGTCTACCATTTATTTGTGCCGCAAATGATCAGACGTGTGACAGAAGCATGGGCATAGCCTGTAACTTCGCTGATCCGCGGATAGCAATCTCATCGGAGAGGAGGCCCTAACGCTGCAGATAACAGACAGAGAAAGGCACAGAACACAGTTGCATGTCCAGTGTAGCCATGGGTCTGGTGAACATACAGTAGCCTACCGAATGCAGATGGCTACAAGCTCATGCTTTGCCTGGTCTAGACTAGAAACTTATGTTTCAAAGATTTAGAAGCTGGGCACGTAGCGCTCCAGAACCTGTGGTAGCAACCCCGCCCCCTGGTAAAACAAACGTGTTTGTCAGAGAGAAAAAAAATCTGATCATAAAATGTATCGTAAAAAGGAACGATGGTGTTGTAAAAATGTAGCGGAGTAAAAGTACAGATAATTGCTGTAAAATGTAACGAAGTAAAAGTCAAAAGTATGCACTATAAATTCTACTTAAGTAAAGTACAAATACGTGGAATATTTACTTAAGTACAGTAACGAAGTATTTGTACTTCGTTACATTCCACCACTGCACATTGGTAAACATTTCCTTCACACATTGTTTTTTTTTTTTTTTTTAAATTACATCCATGGTTACCATTCGCCTCTGCTCAGCAGGATATGAAACATTACTTGCAGTAGTCCTACCTCTGCAACATCCCTTAGTAAAGCCTTACAGCCAAACTAAACCAAACTTAAAACTAAGCTCAGAGTGAAGGTTTAGAAGATACACAGGCCTTTGATGTCTCAGGTTTTAAATAAACGAAACATTGGTAGTGTGAGAAAAGGAGAGGAATAGTGTGTTGAAAGCCAGATTGTCTGCCACCTATTAGTGAGTACTATCAAAAATACAGAGAGAAATGTATTGGCCAATGTGATACACACACAGAAAGCCTCAGAAGCCTCCTGCTTTTCACCCATCCATCAGTGAACACACACACACATTCACATGCACACACACACACACACACACACACACTAGGAGCAGTGTGCACACTTATAGCACAAATAGACACACATAGAAGTGTGTTTAAATAAGGGTTTACAATTGTGATGCATTTAGAGGTAATGCATAATATTAAATGCCACAACTGGAGGTGAATGGTTACAATGAGTCATGGAATGATACCAGTATAATATATACAAGAAAGAAGAGATGAGAATAGAGACCATAAGAGGCTGGAGGAGACAAATAAACTGGGAGGACAGCAATCAAGTGAACGGATGAAAGGATAAGGAGAGAGATGGAGGATGGATGTGCTGAGAAAATGAGGATTTCAGTGGAAGGGAGTAATAGTCCTTCATAGTTAATGACCGTCAGAGCTAAGCACATGTTTTAGACATTAATGACTGCCATTGCAGCACACAGATACCACGAAAAGGTGTGTGCGTGTTGGATTCATCACATCAATACACACTTTTACGGAGGAGATTGGAGATTACCCGTCATTATTAACAGCCTCTCGGAGTTTACATGTGAAAAACGCAGCCATGGAGGCTCACAGCGAGGCCCGCGCTGGCAGGAGAACAACAGTAATTAAAAGGTCCGCGGCGCAAAGCGTGTACGTGGCGGCATCGCTCTCTGATTAAATGTCACTTTCCATCGCCATCTCTTTTGTCACTCCTGTGTCGCCGTCACACCGACCAACGCGACAGACTGATTAATGAGAGGGTGGGCGAGAAAATTAAAGGACAAAAAAATCACACTTCTGATTTCTGGCAAAGTGCAGTTTTGAGTAACACAGAGGTGGCAAATCCGCTCATAATCACCAGCCGTTCATTGGTGTCACCAGCCGTTCATATGAAGTCTGAGTTCTTTAACTCCGTGGGTTCTCTGTCTGTCGAGTTTGCTCTACATTGACCAATGGGAAGTTACTTTTGGATCATGAAACGGCTTGTGGTTTCCTTCAGAACCAAGGTTACATAGCCATTACATTTTTTTGTTTGCCTTCCTGGCTCTGGAAAAGGGTTGTTGACTGGCAGCTGGGTAATGGCAGCTGGGTCAGGCATGGCAAATCCGCAGTCTTGCACTGAGACCCACCCGGTGCCCTGTTGGCAGATCAGGGATGGGGGGAGGGTGGTGGTGGTGGGGGTGTCTTGGCTCAGCTCGCTACAGGAGGGTTTTATGGCTGCTCCTTACCAGCTCCCTGATTGGACACAGCACCCCCCTTTCACTCTCAGAAATGCACACACACACACACACACACACACACACACACACACACACACACCTTCCCTTACATTCACTGACAGACACACTTTGCACCAGAAGTCCCTCACACACATCCCCTGCAGACCCCCCTGTGGTGGAAGAAGGGTCTTAACAGTCTCTGTGGGTGAGCTGGCCTCTAGTGCACAGCTGGCTGGGCTGTCACAAAGGTACACAGGTAGATTTAAAAGCCCTCACCCGCTGTCACTCAATATCTCCCCACAAAAACATATTGTTCAAATTGGGCAGGTTTATGGTATTTGTGTGTGTGTGTGTGTGTGTGTGTGTGTGTGTGTGTGTGTTAGAGTGACAGGAATTGAGGTTACAGAACATAAAAGAACATCCTTGGCAGTGGTGTTATTTGGTGTTTTCTTTTTTCTAGTTTAAACGTTTAAACACAACAACACACACACACACACACACATATATATATATATATATATATATATATATATATATATATATATATATATATATATGTTAATAATGACACCTCTCTCTCTCTATATATATATATATATATATATATATATATATATATAGAGAGAGAGAGAGAGTTATAATGTTCTAATTGTTTAATGTTCTAATTGTTATGCTGTTTTAATTGTGCTTTGGCAACACTTTACTTACAGTCATGCTAACCTTGAATTGAAATTGAATTGAATTGAATTGAGAGAGAGAGAGAGAGAGAGAGAGAGAGAGAGAGAGAGAGAGATCTCATATGCCAACATATGCCAAACAATTTTCACAGGGGTTGAGGTGAGCTTTGTGATGTTTTATTGATGACATTTACTTTTGCTTCAGAGTGCAGGCACTGAATGCACAAGCACAGGGTCTGGCGTGCATTAGATAAAGCCTCGTTCTGCAGTCAACCTGATGAAACAGCAACATGACCAGCCTACAGGTTAGCAGTCAACTCGTAAGGGTGCAGTTCAAACAGAACTCATGTCGTACTCCTTGTGCTACAGAATGGGTAGAGGAATTGGGGAAGCAATGACATTCTGGAAGCTATACTGTGAGCAGTTCAGTGTTGACATAAGAGACAAGCTATGGAGATAACTTACAGTTTTTTAACAACTGTTTACACACGTTTTCAAAATTTTGTGTCTATTTTTCAAAACTCCACACACAAAACCAACAATCGCTCACACAAAATGCAAAATGCCTCAAATCTCCAGCAAAATGACACACAACGTTCAAAATGTCATAAACACATCTTTAAATCAAACATTCACCTCACATTACAAACACTTTTGTCATAATATGACATTTTGGATACATCATGTACACACTGTTGCTCAAAAACTAACGCTCTTTCGTCTTTCATTGACTTTATGTATTTCCATACAAGAGTGAAAGTTACGGTATCTACAGAGAGAAGTTGAAATACACAGTAAAAATGCAAGCAATATTGAAACCAAAAAATAGTGATTTTTCCCAAATAATTTGCTGTTGCGAATACAGTATTTTACAGCCAACAAGAACAAAGCAAAGCAAAATACAATGACCACCAGATGTACATGGAGTTCTGAAAAAACTGATTTTGCCTAAGATGGAAATGACTGACTACTATCAAATTACTTTGCTTTTTCTAAAGAAAAGTGTGTGTGTGTGTGCATGTGTTTATGTGTGTGTGTGTCTGTATGTGTGTGTGTGTGTGTGTGTGTGTTGGGGGTGGTTATGTATGTATTCATAGACACAAACATATAGTAAAAAAGATACGTTTTACTGTACACAAAGTCGACGTTTTGTAGAACATTCCTTTCAAAGTATTATATCTGCATTGGTTCTGAACATTTCAACCGGAAATCCTCTAGGGCCAGATTGAAAGGGTCCATACCTACATATAGAGTATATCTACTGTATTCATAGGCCTATACTAAGGCAATGATTGGATGGTGTTCCGTAAAGTAATGAGTGTTTACACATGTGAAGAGAGAGAGTGAAGCACTGGTGAAGTAGAAAATTGTGTGTGTACATTGAAAACTGAGTCAAATATTGAGAATTACTGTATGGTTTTGCAGATTTGGTGTGGGGTTATGATGTTTGGAAGACATGTTTGGAAAATTGTGTGACACGTAAAGATTTAGTGTGTAAGCAGTTGAAAAAAACTGTAATGGTTTGTGTAGGAGCCAGTAGTTCATATTCAAAGCAGATACCAAATCAAGTTAAGTAAATTTTTGTGTGTGCGTGTGTGTGTGCGTGTGCGTGTGTGTGTGCGTGTGCGTGTGCGTGTGCGTGTGCGTGTGCGTGTGCGTGTGTGTGTGCTGTGCGTGTGTGTGTGTCTGGCTGTCTTAAGATACACAGGGTTGATCAGGGGCATCTGCTTGCAGCCACAGAACCTCACAGACAGGGCGGCGGCGTGGACTCGGGCCGTGACTGGAGTCGCAAGGCGAGGCGAGAATGCAGATTGGATGTGCGAGCCAGGCGCGGGTGTGAGAGGGGGACTCGCTCTTGCTCACGCCACCTCACATCACATCACCGCGCCAACAGCGGTCTTGGGTGCTCATCGACCCATGATCTACGCTGACAGGCGGGATAAAGGCAGAGCCGGGCCAGAGTGAATCTGACACGGCCTAAGTGCAGACGTGCGGTGCCCATTTCCTGTCCACCAGCGCGCCTTACTCACCTCCTCAGCACACTTCCTCTCCCCTTGTGTTTCCTACCTTTTTTCTTCTGCTCATGTCAGGTTCACGTTCCTCAAAGTTATTTGATTTTCTTCTTGATGCTTTATGTTTGTTTTCAGCTCATCATATGGTTTATTCCCCATGTTGTCTCAGCAGGCTGTGATTGGAGAAGCCGTATGCTTTCCGTCTGAGGCAGCCCAGTTTTCTTTTCATGAGCGTGGCAAGGGAGAGACATGTCTATGTTCTCTGTGGATATCAGATTAGTAGAGAGAGAGGAAGACAGAGACACATAGAGAGAGAGAGAGAGAGAGAGAGATGCCCAAATCCTGAAATTACTCTGGCATGCAAAATGGCTCTACAAGAGCACAACTGTTGATGTGGTCTCCTCTCCGGATGGGTGGTTTATCCACGGCACGTGCAGGTTTTGTGTTCACTGCCAAGCTTGTTTTTGTTTTACTGCTGCCTGCCCACCCTCCACTACAATCACCCTAACCAGCACAGCACCACTAGCACCCTTTCTTTTTTTCTTTCTCTCTTTTTTTCTCTGCTGTTTTTTTGTGGAAGGGATCAGAATGCAGAACCATCACACATGGGAGGGCTCGGCGGGAACCGACAGAATGGCTGTGAATTTTAAACGGTGGATTAGGGAGATCCTGTAAGAGGGTTGGTGTGTGTGTGTGTGTGTGAGTGTGTGTGTGTGTGTGTGTGTGTGTGTGTGTGTGTGTGTGTGTGTGTGTGTGTGTGTGTGTGTGTGTGTGGGGAGGAATTGGGTGGAGGGAGAGTGGCTGGGCATAGCTAATTTGTATTTTTTTCTCTCCTCATAGCGTCTCAGTAGAGTTGTAGTAGTAAAAACTGATGCAGCACTTCCTCCATACTTTTCATCCATGTACTCAGTACATCAGTTGCAAATAGCAATTGCAAATGTGCCACTCTTGCCACAGTGCACTGTGTGTGCAGATCAATTCAAGCTACAAACGGATAAGGCACAGTTATGACTCTGTACTTTTTATGCTAAAAGCCGGCTATTAATATTAACATGCAAGCAATTTTGCTCAGGAGTATCAGACTTAGTAAACATGTGCATACAATGTACGCAATTGTGATATGTTCTTGTCTCGGTCAAAATAAAAAAGCCTTTTATTTCGCCATTTTTTTTTTGCTAATCCTGCGTCACATGTTAGGCAGACAGTCGTGAGACTGAGAATGTGGGCGAGAAAATTAAAGGACAAAATCGCACTTACAAAGTCTAGTTTTGAGTAACAGAGGTGGCTTATCTGCTCATAATCACCAGCTGTTCGTGGGTGTCTTTGAAGATAAAAATGGGAGCAATTCAACATTTTTTATTACCTTCCTGGCTCTGGAAAAGGGTCATGGCAGCTTGATAATGGCAGCTGGGTCAGGCATGGCAAATCCGCATGCCTTCATTGAGACTCATTTGGAGCCCTGTTGGTTGATCAGGGATGGGATGGGGGATTGGGAGAGTAACTAACTTAACATAGTTCATTAAAGTTCATTTTAAGATAATAGAAGCTCATAAATATCATACATCTAACTGTGGCCAATAATATAATGCATAGCGTTGCTTTAACAGTCCGATGTTGCCTGTAGTAGGGTTATATTGCCACAATAGGTATGGCAGTTGTGACTATCTTGAGGCCATGACATCTTGTGCTATCACATCTAATATTATGAGAGGTAGCATGATGATTACCAATAATGTCAACATGGCACAGTCTATACCATTTGAAATCAACTGTCATGGTGATTTATAGCTCAAGACACAAATTATCTGACATGACAGGGTCATGCCAATCTTCAATTAAAGCTTAAAGTGAATTGAAGTGTGTTTTCTGAGGCCCTGTCCATAGATCTGTTATCAAACCTATAAAGCAATCATGGCAGCAGAGGTTGGGCCCTTTGCTGACAGCCCGATGGCATCAATCATCCATGCTGCGTTCTCATAGTAAGGGTCCTGAATGGTATTGACCTTTTAAGCAGCCAATATAACTCAATGTAGCTGTTTCTAGGCACAGGAGAGTCTTATAGGTCAGAAGAAAGCAAACGTCAGGCAGGTTTTTTTTTCTTTCTTTCTTTCTTTCTTTCTTTCTTACTTTCTTTCTTCTTCTCCCCTCTCACCTGCCTTTCAGTTCAAATTAAGCTCAACATCATGGCTTTGCCGGAAAGCTTCATCATAGTGAATCCAGGTTGTCATTTTTGTCTTTACAGGTGAGGAGTTCTACGAGGCCTCGCCCTACGAGCCTGTGGATTCATTCCGTCTCGCCTCCATCCTCTCAGGTAAGGGGGGCTGCCCCTCCTCTCTGTCACTTCCGGTCACATCATCTCTCTAGTCTGCACTGAACAAAACCTCTCTTCCTGTGCCAGCCCTGTGGCATTGTCTGTGGCCTGGTAACAGTGGTAGGACTTCCACACAGCAAGCAAAGTCTTGGTACCCCATCCTTGACCTATGGTAACATCAGGAAGACATCAATAATAGCAGACAACTGCAGTGTTGGTGGACTGATGAGCTATTTCCTCTGGCCTCTTTCCTTCCTCTAAGTGTGAGTGAATAAGGCATTAAGAGCAGGTGCGGTCTTATATTGATTTGGAGTAGCACAGTATGATTCACATAGAGTATGTCTACAGTATTTACGCCATCTGCGATTCAGTCTGTGTATAACTCTAGTACTCAGAGTATCTCTCTCACATCAAATTTCAAAATTCCTATCTGTATACTCAACATGTGCTGGTTATTAATGGACTTGAGCTTTTAAAGAGTGATTATAGGCTCATCCTCAGAAAATTACACATTTAGTCAGATTATTTATGTATGTTGACCTTTAAAGGCCTACTCATTAATTCAAATACCATGTCTTCCATCAACAATTTATTCAGAAAATTGTGGAACAAATCATAAAATTAGACAGAAGGGTTTGCCACTATAGCATTATAGAGTATGTTATATGCTCATTACTTTCCTTCCTATAAACCTTGACACTGTTGGGTGTTTGAAGAAGCACAGTTGATTGGTTCAAGAGGCAAATGTCAGTTAGTCTAGTGATGACCACTGAAGTTCAGTAAGGAGTAAGCTGATCATGGTGCACATGTTTTAGTGAACTAATCAACATACCCCCATATTTGGTTAGCCAAATTGAGTAAGCCAATTTACTAACCCAATAGTGCACTTTTTTTAAGTGAACCAATCAACTGTTAACACACAGCCATCTCTGGCTAATGTGACTCTCACTCAGTGACAAGGCTATGGTTTTGGTTATGCTGAGCAGACACTTTTTGTCCAAAGTGACTTACAAAATCAAAATAAATATAAACAAAAACAACAAACAATAACCAATGCAATAACATTGGAAAAACATCAGTTATAGCAACCAATTAAAAAATAATTAAAAAAACAACCTAAAAATGAAGAAGAACAGCCTAAGGTGTCAGCATGCAGCAGGTGATTCCTGGAGGGTTTCACCTGCATACTCAACCTCATTACCTGTATCTCTGTGGGAGTCCATAAGGACCAGCTGTGCAAGAGCAGTGTGGTGTTAACGTTTGTTAATCATTGCCGTTAAATCACTCGCAGCCTGATATGGTCATCAACACCAAACACACTGACATGACATGGCAGTAAATCAGTTTATAAACAACATTTGGAGTTGTCCTGCCTGAAATATGTTAATGTCATTACATCTCCTCCACTCACACATTCCCATTTGCAGTCGGATCTGTCAAATCTGAAAATTCTAATCATAGCAACGTGTCACCGTCCCTTAGATAAATGGATGCACCGATGACCGGTGTATAACCGCATACATTTTTAAAGCTGCTTGGTGAGAAAAAGCGAACCAGCCTAAGAAACAGCCCTACTTGCTTGCTCTCTTCCTCTCTACAGTGAGATTTGAAGAGATTTTAGCACAAATGCTATCATACCACACAGTTCATCTCTCTCACCGGCACGCTATTCTCCAGTAAAGCCCTGTGAATAGAATCTATGACGCCAAGGAAACTGCCGTGAAGTGGCAGCTTAGCATTTTCAGGTGACAAACTTACTGCTTGCTCCAGACAAGGTGTCTCAGTAGTACTTTGCTTGGCATCTGGTCAACAATAGATGAACATGCATACGGATGAATGGCTTTGTGTAGGCCTACTATGCGGCCAATGGATTAGCATAGTGCTTGGCTGGCTAGTTACGCTTCCTGCGTCACTGTGAATGCTTCAGTTGACAGGGAATCAGTGGTGTGGTGCAGTGGAGTGGTGCGAGAAAAATAAATATGTACCTCAATTCAGGAGCAAAATTATTACTTGGGTTAGCAAATTACTAACCAACATATACTTTTATGGAAATAAAGATAATTTGGATTAATACCTACCTCCCTCCTTAGGAAATGTATTTCTGTATGTGAACGGTTTTGTTGGCACTTGAGAGCAGTACATCGACTAAAGTAATTGTTTGTGTTATGCAGATACCTTAAGCTCACTTTCTCATGCTTGGCACACAATCTTAGATTCTTTGGTTACAATGCAGTAGCTTTTTTCACCATCATTCTTTGGGATTTGGATTTGATGACAGGATTTCATTTTTTGGGGTTGGGTACACACACAGGCCTGCCTGTGTAGATGGTTGGATGGTTGTCACAGATGCAATTCAGATGTGATTGCGATGTGAATGATGTGTCAAAGCAACCAGTCTTTATCTCCGAAAGGAAGTGTGTCAATGCTGAATGCACTGGGTGCACTGCACACAATGCTGAAATAGTAAACAAATCAACCACAGACAGAGTCATGGAGAGCCAGGACAAAGCAGAACACTGACATGTCAACGTCACAGGTTGTTAGTCCATTTCTAGTGTATCCATTTCTAATTTCACACCAAGAACCCATGGGGAGCTTGACGTTGGAGAGGGATAATAAAGGCTGGGTGATATGGCTGAAAAATATATCACAATACACTTATTCATATCAGTCTATATGGATAATTATCATTTGTAACAACCAACAAAATATTACCATATAGTTTCTTAAAGCCAAAGTGGCTGGTAGACGGTAGTTGGCATCATGTTACCTTCATGAGTAATGTTCGCTGGGTGGTTTGTGGTTCAGTGTGCCTGTTCGTTTATACAACTATCGTTATCAAACTATTTTCTTATTGCTATTGATAAATTGTCTATTGCGATACATATCACTATTGTTTTATCGCCAAGGCCAAAGGATAATATCAATAGAGACATTCTTCTCCAGCATTTCCTAATAACTTCTGTCAGATTAAGTAACCATATTCACAGCTGCCATATTAAGTCCCCCCCCTGTTATCCTTGATCTGGCCTGCATTAAGCACAAAGCACACTTAGTGATGTATTCGTTGTTGGCTATGTTGCCTTGCTGTAGAAACCCACGACTGAGATTCTGTTTAGATTCCTCAGAGCATCTCTCATTCTAAAATCAGATATAATAAATTCAGCTAACGTAACTATTTCCGAAATGGTAATATTTCTAGCAGTCTTCACATCAGGCTTAAATAATTTCATAAATGGGCCAGTTAATTGGGTTATGCTGCTGTGATAAACTGTGTGTAAACTGTGATGATCATGTATGGATTTTCATCCACAATTCTCTTTTGGCTTTATTTGCTCCCATTTCATTTGCTAATTGCACATCAATAGCTTATGAGACAGCCCACTCATCTGACACTTGACTTACAGATTATTATCTAAAAACAACATTAGTAACTGACATCAATCACGTTTGCACGTGTGTCCATACAGCACAGCGAGCAAACACACACACACACACACCCACCCACACCCACACCCACACAGCCACACACAGCCACACACACACACACACACACACACTCTCTCTCTCTCTCTCTCTCTCTCTCTCTCTCTCTCTCTCTCTCTCTCTCTCTCTCTCTCTCTCTCTGTGGGTGGATCACACCTCGGTCCATGGGTCTGGGCAGGAGGCTCATGGGGTTCATTCTGTGAGAGCGATGATGATAAAGCAAGCCGGTTTGAGCGGTATTGACTCCTGGACCATTACCATTCCTGCCGAGGCACTTTAAATGAGAATAACTCATATTTTTATGTCTTTGCCCCCGCAATAAGGCAAATCGGCTGGATGACAAAGCTTGTTGTTGCTTAGAGAGCCAGAATCTGATTACAGAGGAGTATTCCTGCCCCACACACACACACACACACACACACTCACACACTCTCCTTTTTCTTGCTGCGGTTGCTTGGCATCCTTAGATGCAAGCCTGCGGTGAGCTAGCATTGGCATCGTGTATTTGCATAATCTCCTTCATGCCTTATCCAAATAAAACTGAATGGTTGGAGGGCCCATGTGGCCTTTAATGAGAAAAAGAAGCTCCAACACCATGACCGGTTTCATTTTACTCCCAATTTAAATGCATACAGGTAAACGGAGGGATTTCTCTCTTCTTCAGTCAGAAAAAGTCAAATTGGATGAGGAGTTGGTTGAATCGTCCGTTGAATTTTACATGAATACACAGGATTGAAAATGTGCTTGGATCCTTTTTTGGAGGGTTTCTTTCTACGCTGTTTTCTTTTATGATCATTGAAGATTTTTCAGAGTAAAGTTTCATCATCAACAAACATTACATACAGTGTCCCCTTTTGATACTGTAGTTCACCACTCCATGTTGGCAGTGGCTTGCATTGGGGTTGGAATTACAACTCGTTTGTAATACACACTGCATCTTAAAGCTGTATCACTGTATGTACTGTCCCCTCTTTCTTTTCAGTAGTGCGTCACCGTGCATGTCTTCCCAGACGGGGATATTAAGAGATAAATGATTCCCTGTGATAACAGGGGGAACCCACAGAGCCCTCCCCTGCCCGGTGTTGGGAGGGACCTGGTGACATATTGAGGCTAGTGTCCATGGCCTGGCAGTGCCAAATTACACACACACACACACACGCACACACACACACACACACGCACACACCCTCAGTAGCAGCACAGTCTCACAGCACAGTCTTTTGGTAAATGGAGCAGCATTGTGTGCCAGTTCCAACTTCTGGAGATATTAGTCACAGAGAGGCACTTGCATTGGGCCCGGGGAAGAGGAGCATGTGTGTGTGTGTGTGTGTGTGTGTGTGTGTGTGTGTGTGTGTGTGTGTGTGTGTGTGTGTGTGTGTGTGTGTGAGAGAGAGAGAGAGAGAGAGAGAGAGAGAGTTGTGTGTGTGGGTATGAGATATATCTGACGGAGTGTGAGAGTTTGAAAGGTGAGCTACTGTAGTTGTGGTAGTGTGTGGCATAATTGTGTGGCATAATTGGGTAACTCTAGCAATAAAAGGCATAATTAACACACATAAAACACAAAATGCAAAACAACTTCATATTGCCAACTTTTATGATTTCCTATGATGCTATACTGGTTCCTCTTTAAGACATTATATCCTTCATGAAACAACCAGAAAAGAAGAATAATTGAAAACCAACATTCAAGCAACAGCACTTCAATAAAAGCCATGAAAAGTTACTGTGTGACAGTTTACTGATCTGTTCATTTCAATGTCCCACTGAGGCCCACGAACGAGGGAGTGAGTCATCGGCCACAACAGATGATGAATTATTGGGCTGTCTGAGAGATGAGAAGACTTTTACGACGTGGCATAAGACCATTGTCATGGGTCATTACGCACACACATAAAGGCACTGTTAAAACCAAAATGCAATGTTTCTCTCTCTTTTTGACTCTAGTTCTAGGTGGACTAAGAATGGTCTTCATGCACAGTGTGCTGGCCAGCACAATTAGGCCAACTTTAAAAAGTAATTGGAAACTCCATCTTACAGGGGCAAAAAATTTAAGTCATACCTAATTTACCGGTGCACCTCACTGTTTGGCAGTAAACACAGATACATTACAAACAATAGCCCTGCCTGTGCATCTACTCTACTGCAATGACTAGGGAAATGGTTATTCAATACATGAATATAATGCTTAATTAAAGCCACAGCCAGATAGTGAACATGTGGAAAAGGCATACATACAGTACAAACATCCTCAGCTATCTGTCCATCCCCATGTAATAGGGATGGAACAATACAGTATATCAGTATCAGTATCATTTTGCATGGTGCTTGTGATGTATCTGATCAGCAGAGTTATCATCATCGAGACATTTGACTTACCAAAGTCACTATTTCATGACTTCTCATAATGGTCATCGCAGAATGTCTGTAAACTAAAGTCATGATACATCCATTATTGTGGGCAAAGTATTGTGATTTTATTGTATTGTGAGGCACTCTGATTCCCAGCGCTATTTCTGTAGCTGTGGATCTGAGGGGGGCTACAATGTAGTATGAGACCTATAGGTATTCCTCACACGCTGGGTCCTGGGGCGAAAGCAGGGTGTCAGAGCAGTGTGTTGACTCTGCCCAGCCTCCTAGATAGAGGAGAGAGCGTTGTAATAACACCATTATCCTCAGAGAGCGACTGAGTGGGGGAGAGTGCAACACTGTGTACACTGTACAGGAAGGGGGGGGTAGGTCCCTCCGCCCGTGTGTATGGACAAACACGCATATGTTCACATACAGGCACAAACACACACACACACACACACACACACACACACACTCACACAATACATGAAAGCTCTAGAAAAATATAGAGATATGCTCAAGGAATGTGAGTTATGCACGTTATCATGACAAATGTGATCATGTTGCATTTGAACTGTCTTAGATATCTGGATAACAGTCCTTGACTCTAATAAGCCTGGTGTTACTGACATATTCATCTCTCACGGAACTGATAATTAGTGTCCCGATTTAAAAAAAAAAAACAATGATGAGAAAGCAAGAGCTGGCAGCAATTAAATGTCCCCTTAATTGGATGTGTGGTTATCAATAGCTTGCTCCAAAAACACCTGAAAGGGATTCTTACAGATATAACTCCTGTAGTTTATTTACACCTTTTATCTCAAATAATTCCTGAAGATTTTTTTTTTAACAAGGCAAGTGGAGTTCATTTTTCTCTGTGTGAGATTTAAAGATTTAAAGTGCATTAATCCATTTAATTGGATTGTTCTAATCGTATGAATAATTGAAACCAGGCTCGAATGGTAGTAGAATCCCAAGCAGCCTGGATTTCTTTTGTGCTTCATTATATATGATCATAGCCCCCAGCTCTGGGTCTCATTCAATATTTCAGAGTCCACAGTAACCACTGTGTTGCTCTACACAAGAGGAGCAGGATGAAACAGGTAAAATAGTTGCATGCGTGTGTGAAATACAATGAAGAGAGTCCACCTTTGTTTCCACACTGCAAAGACGAAACATGTGGGATATGAACATATAAAAAACTTGGACTTTTCAGAAGAGAACGTCGTTTTTAAAGTGGCTCAGGAAAATCTGTCTTGTCAGTCTATCAACTGTGTGGACTGAATTCTATATGGAAGGAATTATATATTATAATGGTTACGTTATAAAATATAATATACTGTAATGCAAATATATAATATTGTGGTTACACAACATATCAAACCAGTAAAGGAATCACTACTACCAATCCATACAGTGCAGTATCCGTATCCACATTTCAATGCACTTTCCAGTATATTCACATAGACATGATGGGACCAGCATGCACATACATGCTCTTTGAAAGTATTATTATGGGAATGGTTCACTAAACCCAAGACTTATTTGCTGACATGTGATGTGCATATAACACAGTAAGAATAATGATGTGTCAAACTGTTAAACTACATAAAATTGTACATAAATTATCAGTGCAATTAAAAAATCTACCGCCTGTAACAGTTACCAACATCAGTGTACAATCTAGAAACTTCAGTTCCATTTAGTGCTGGCAATGTGTAACCCTCCGAGGGATTTCGTAATGAGTCTTTGTTTACGATGTAGCCTCCTAATCGCAAGAGACTCCCCACGCAGTCAGCGTTATTCAAACACAGCGTTGCTGTATAGCGCAAATGCATGGACAGGCAGAATACTCCGGCAGGCATGATCTCTCTAATTGCTTTTCTTTGTGTTTCCTTCCCCTTTCCCTGCAAAACAAGATCAGATGTGTGTGTGTGAATATCTCTGGTGAGATCCCAAGGTATAGAATTAACCCAGCTACTTTCAGACCACAGCATATTCCTGCTAAAATGAAATATTATGGCCTTGCATAATGAAGCCCTGTAAGCATATTATTATAATACTATTACATGTGTGGTTTAGGGGGGTGGTTGTA
>NC_063193.1:4982846-5012846 GCF_017589495.1 Alosa alosa | reverse complement strand
GGGTTAGTTGTAATAATGTGTACTTGCATGCTAACTACACAGTACTATTACCTGTCCTGAAGTACATTGTAATAATGGCACTTCATATAACATGGGACCAAATAGTATTACTCGCTGACTTGACCCTGCCACCGGTTTTACTCCATTTGCCCTTGCTGTGCCCCAAGGGCGGCACCCCATCATGTTCCTCTTTTTGAGAGGCCCGCAAAGGACAAAATCTCCACGCTCAGCCCTCTAACCTCAATCATCCTCATCACCCACTCCAAGTCCTGAGGCCCATGATGGGAGAGAAATGGAACGAGAGAGAGAGAGAGAGAGAGAGAGAGAGAGAAAAGGATTTTCCCACACTCTTCTTTCTCTTTCTCTCTCTCTCCCTCTCTGTCGCTTTCATTCTATATTTCTCTCTTTCCTTACCCCAAACCCCCCAGCGACTGAAATTAGTAGATCCAGATGGCCAGCGGAGATTAGGGACGTGTCATCTATCATGGGCTGCGAAACCTCAGGGCACTGAGCAGTGCGCAGCAGCAGAAGCAGGGCAGCAGGCTGTGGTTTGTTTTCCTGCTCATAGTCCTGTGGATGTGGATCTGGACGCTGCAGCTGCTGCTGTTGGAGACGTTGGGCCTGACATCTCAGAGTCAGAGTCAGAGGCAGCACAGCAGCAGAAGAGAGGCAGCACAGCAGCAGAAGAGAGGCAGCACAGCAGGCTGTGTGTTCAGTCCTGCTGGCCGGACTTTGTGCTGCTGCTGCTGCTTCTGCTGTTGGAGGCGTAGTCCTGTTGGAGGCGTAGGCCTGTTGATGACGTAGTCCTGTTGGTGACGTAGTCCTGTTGGAGGCGTAGGCCTGTTGGAGGCGTAGGCCTGTTGGAGGCGTAGTCCTGTTGGAGGCGTAGGCCTGTTGGAGGCGTAGGCCTGAAACATCAGCATCAGAGGTAACAGCATCGGTATCCACGGCGACCAGCAGTAGGAGAGGGGAGTACGCACACCAGCCAGAGCCTACTGTCCTGCCCCTGGCTTTGGCTTCAGTCCCACTGGATGGAGTGTGTGTCCCTGCTGCTGCTGCTCCTGGGCCTGTGGATACGGCCTGTGGATGCTGATACGGATGCTGAAACGGATGCTGATGCGGCTGCCTGTGTTGCTGCTGAAGACGCTGGGCTGGGCTCTGCTGCTCAGGTCAGCACTCCTGCTAATCCCAGTGCCACAGTCCAGCTCTCCCAGTGGCCCCCTGTCTGCTTTCTCTCTACTCTCTCTCTCTCTCTCTCTCTCTCTCTCTCTTCTCTCTCTCTCTCTCTCTCTCTCTGTCTTTCGCCCTGAGGCGCATGGTTTCACTGCCAGCATGCACAAACACACACACACACACACACACACACACACACACACACACACACACACACACACAGATGTACACAAACAAAATACACACTCAGCATATTACACAAACACACACACACACACACACACACATGAACTATCTCTCTCTCGCTCTCTCTCTCTCCCTCTCTCTCTCAGTCTCTCTCTGGCACACACACACACAAACTGGTGTGAGTGCAACCAGACATGCCTTCAAGCACAACAATAACAGGTACACCTGGGTATTATCTGCTCTCTCTCTCCTTCTCTCTCTCTCTCTCCATTTCTGGCTCTCCTTCCCCTCTCCACTGTTTTACAAAGCACACACACTTCATTTATTGAGTTGTACTTGTAGAGATAAGCATAGCTGTACACAGCCCTAAGTGCTAACACACATTAATTTAGTTTTGATGACACTGCTACCAGTAAGATATTAAGCAGCAAATTGCATTTGTCTGCCCAGGTCACGTTATGAGTCTGTGGCGTGTTCCAAGCTCTGCCTCTGCATGAAGGAAAGCATTATCTAATCGAATGTCCTCTTCCCGCGCATGCCATGGCCATCGAACCGGCAGCCCAAGCACCTCGCTGCGGCACTCGTAATCCGTATCGCCACAGCTTGAGACAACGAGGCTTTGGCAATCAATTGTAAATGGATGTCTCTCTCTCACTGCCCCCCCCTCTTTCTCCATGCACCATGTTTTTTCCACCTCTCTCTTTCTCTTGTTTGCTCTGTATCTGTCACTATTGAGCCATCCATCTCTCTCCCACCTCCTCTCTTTTATTCCACTACTCTCTATCCTTCTCTCTCTCTCTCTCTCTCTCTCTCCCTTTGTCTCTTTGCTGGGGACACGGGCAAAGATCGATCCACTCGGGTTAGATGGATCACGATTCGTATCAAACATCATTATCTGGAGATGGAGCAAGAGCGTGATTTTTGCCGCTTCCCGACGGATGTAATGGGGGATGAGGGGGATTGAACGAGGTAGTTTCCAAGCATTGTACTTTACATTTACACGTCCACTTATAGGAGCACTTGGCCTCCTCGGTTAAATTGGGGTGGGGGATGGGGGTACCGGGTTGGTATGTCGTTTATAGCCATGTAGGATGCTTTTAATGGTTGTGGTGAGATGTGCTTGGACATTTCTCTTGGAAATGGAAAGGATCTCATCAAAACCACTGCAAAAAAGTGCAATTTGACATTAACTATGCACCATATAAAATGTGACTGTGGCAACCCTGTACTCACTTACAAGATTGGATATATGCTTTTTAAAATGGGAGATACCGCTTAACGGTATATTATAGAGGTTGGCACATTCATTAACTCTGATTAGAAATGTTATGGCTCTTCCAGTCTTATTTTGAGTGCATATCTGTATAAAGAATCACCTTTGCTCCAATCAATACCATTAACAGAAACCAGTATTTCTTGGAAATGTGCGTATTAAAAGGCAGTTTTTTCTTTTCAGCTCAAATGTGTAATACACTTGTGTGTGTGTGTGTGTGTGTGTGTGGGGGGGGGTCCAGGTCCTAATCAGGGGGGTCAGACCCCCCCAAAAAAAAAAACATAATTCGAACTATATGAAAAACAGCCAAAGCAGTACTTTGCAGAATTTCACTCCCACCCCTCTAGTCTTTCCAAGTTTTAACTTACAGATGCATCGCTGGTGTTGCACATTCCCTTGACCTCCAGACAGTGGGTGGTGTTTTATGTACATACTTAACAACCAATTTCATACCTCATTTACGACCTCTCACCTGCTTGCGCTGGGCGAACGAGCCCTCCAACACAAATCTGCTCCCAGTTCACATTGGCCAGTCATCTCAGAATGCTCTCTTTAGCTGGTGATCAAGCCGTATGTGGAGAAAAACGGAGGATGGACGAAAGTGTGCCCTTTTTGTGCTTATAGAGAACGAGACTCCTCATCCTGCTTTTTTTTGTTTTGCTGCCGTTCACTGCAGAGAGTCAATAGAAGAACAATAAATACATAAAATCATAAAACCTTTTAGGTCTCTCCAAAGTTGAATGTAAAGGTGAAAAGGTGGAAATGATACATCATGAGGTTGAAAGCTATGGATGAAACTCCCACAAAAATTAGATTGGCAATATATAATTCCATTTAGTGTTTTTGAGTTTCCATCATTATGTGTCACTTATTTTTATACCCCTCTCAGGATCTATGATGATCAATGTCCCTTGACCCTTTTCTCTCTTAACATATGATTTAGCATTTTATCGTATTCCCGTAATGCACCACTTTCATATTTAGAAATGAATATACAAAAGCATTGACAAATGTCATTACAGGGCTATATTTATATGAATATTTATACACTTATGGATCATAAGTTATATCTCAAGCAGATACATTACACAGGTTTTGGAGGAACCTTTTTAGAGAGCCATTTGTGTGGCGTATCTTGAAAGCGTGCATAGCATTAGCATCAAACAGTGTCCATTTTAGTGGTGTCCCCGGGGTCCCTGGTGGCCCTAACCTGTTCAGCAGTGCCATTAGTCGTCCTATTACAGGCCAGAGAGGCTCTCCGTGTTTGTAGTGATTATATTTTGAAAATTGATGTGAGCTAATCAATTGGGTTCTCGGGTCTCGGAGCAGCGGGTCCACCAGGACTGGCCAAGAGCTAATTAAAACTTCAGGCCCGGCGAACACGGGCAGAGAGAGGAGAGAGGGGGAAATCAATCCAGGGCAGGCTCAGAGGTGCCATTTTTACAGAGATGTGGCCGGCGCTTTTCTGATGCTCCGCTGCAAAGGTCAGGGGACCAGAGTGATGAATTGAGATAGAAAAAGAGAAATACAGAGAGAGGGAGAGAGAGAGAGAGTACTTTGCTTAACTCATAATGTGAATCTTCCATTGTGTTTATTGCCCCCTGAGCAGTTTGAAAACAGGTCATGTGGTACAATGTTCAATGACTGAAATGCACCAAAGGCTGACATTTTACAATCAATTGAATGTATTCAATTAGGGTACGTTCAGACTAAGCGTCTTTTTCTCAGCTGCCGGCGTCCGTTTTACATTATAACCCTATGGAGTAGACCGTGTTTTCAAAAAAGTCGTCGGCTTCTTTTAAAACGCTACTGCAACCGTCTTTTTCTGCAGCCCAGAACTTCTAGCGGAAAAACGCCATACGTCATGCTGTCTTTTTTACAGATGACCAATCACAAGCAGATTACCGAGACCTGTGGTTTCCCATGACAACCAAGTAAAAAATGGAGAAGGTGACAGAACACCACTCATTTTGGTGTCTGAGCATAGAGAATTGTTTGACATGACTTCACAACTTTACCATAACATACCAAAAGCAATAGCCAACCTAAGTTTTCTCTTCCGCAACATTTTGAACCCACACGTAACATTAAGGGCAGCCGTGGCCACTGGTTAGCACTTCGGACTTGTAACCGGAGAGTTGCCGGTTCGAGCCCCGACCAGTGGGCCGCGGCTGAATTGCCCTTGAGCAAGGCACCTAACCCCTCACTGCTACCCGAGCGCCGCTGTGGTTGCAGGCAGGTCACTGCCCCGGGATTAGTGTGTGCTTCACTTCACTGTGTGTGTTTTCACTAATTCATGGATTGGGTTAAATGCAGAGACCAAATTTCCCTCACGGGATCAAAAGAGTATATATACTTATACATTAGTCACTTTGTCTATCGCAAAAAGACTCTTCCAGCTGCTTTTTGGAACAATACGATGGCCGCTTTTTTTTTCAAACTGAAAAAGCGGTCTGCACAACTTCTTTTGTCAGAAAAAGACGCTTAGTCTGAATGTACCCTTATATTCACCACAATTTGTATTAGTGTTATTCTTGATAGCTTTAACACAATTGCCAGGCTTTTGAACTAAAATGTCAAAACAATCCACATTTCCCTAAATTATAAACTCTATTTTTTTGTTTTAACACATGATTAAAATGTGTTGTACTCTTAGAGGAAACTCTTCACAAAAAGACCTTTATATCCTATGTCTACATTTTGTAGACATACTGTACTGTGTATGTTGTATACCAATCACACCTTTCTAAGAGAGACTAGTTTGTTTCATTGCAATTGGCTGTTTTTCACATTCTTTATGTGTCATTTGCATGATTTCATTGTATATTCACAATACTCTAGGAATCATAATTTCAAGAAAAGTATTTAGGCAATCAAGAAAACCTATAACTGTTCTGTAAGTTCTCCATTGTGGTTGACTTACCGCATATCAGTGTTATGCATATAGGCCTTAATTATATTTCCATCACATGGCCTTGATAACATTATGCTTTATTCCACCCCTGTCAAAAAGAAAGTGATGGATTTAGGAGAAGTTAATGAACACCCCAATCCCTAACATACACTCCACCAACACAACTTACCTCGCATCATAAATAGATCTGTAACAAATGATGCACTCATTCTCAAGTGTACAACAAAGCTGTCTGATGGGCTGATATGAAGGGATGGACCTTGATTTCCTACTCAGCTGTGCTGTGCCCTGCACCTTAGCCTGACCTTTGAACACCTCCAAGTTGAAGAGCTGTTGTTACGGGGGCTGCTCACACTGCTGTGTGTATACATGAGCATGTGTTATTTGAGTAAAGTTTGGCAGGATGTGTATACACAGAGGCACTCACAGGCACAGCCATTACACTCAAACTGTAAACCAGCTGTCACTGTGGCCCAGATGTCACATAGAATGCCTTCCTCCAGTGTTATTCCTCCTGCTATAACTTATCATTCAATATTTCAAACAAGTGCAGAAAGATTATCTAAATGTTCGGTTTCAGTTAGCAAGGTCATGGTAGACTTGAGTAGGGTTTATTTTCCAAGTGATTACTTTGCCTTTATGACAAATAGTAAATTATGTTTGTCTCATTGTACCTGGTACACCTGCTGTCTCCTTAGATATCCAGAACTGAAGGTTGCAGTCAAGGAGTTTTTAAGATTTGAATGAATAAACTCTACATAACACCAATGAAATGTCAGAATTATAACTCTTGCATTACTTTATTTATATTGCTGGTGCTTTTATCCAAAGCACCTCACAGAGAGCAGTCGCAGGGACAGTCCCCTTAAGCAAAAGTCCCTTGTTCAGGAATTGAACCAATGACTTTTTGGCTACTGCACGCTAGCCCAGTTCCTTACTACAACTGTTCCTTTGGAGGCATTAAGTAACACTGTTGTATATTAGGTGAATACACTGCGAGAAAAAAGGGACTTGAATTCAACAACATGCTCCCTTTCACACTTAAAGTGCACTTAGATACACCTAGATATCTCAGAGCATGCTGATCTGTTACACAGTTCCCGGTTACGGCAGATTATGTACCAAACGTGGGGTCCCTGCATGTCAAGCATGCATCTGTGCCTTTCCTGCTTCTTCAGCTGTAAACATCACATTGATAAACTTCTCTCTCTCCTCCTCTTTCTCCTCCCAGTCGCACATTCCACTGTTCATCGATAGTAAATATTTGTTTCCAGCTTATGTCTCAGAAACCTTTTTTATCATGCACTCCTCTAAGCCTCATCGGAAAATATGGAGATCAGTTGATGCGTTATAAACCATGTCTGGCAATCTATGTCTGGACAAATCTCTTTCTGGAGTCTCCCTCTCTCTCTCTCTCTCTCTCTCTCTCTCTCTCTCTCTCTCTCTCTCTCTCTCTCTCTCTCTCTCTCTGTGTCTGTGTGTGTGTGTGTGTGTGTGTTAGGGGTTTCACATCTACTCATTTGTATTAGTTAAGTTTTTAATAACAGTCGTTAGTCGACAGTTGTCAATTAGTCGTACCTTGCTAACGTTACTGCAAGAGTTAGGTATTTCATATTTAGATGGTTAGACTGATCCATAGTAGACTTATTTTCATTGCAATTTCATACAGTTTTCCTCAGCTTACATCTCACTGTGGAACAGGTTTTCGATAAGAAACGTCAAGCCCATTAGGTTTTGCACAACTGCTGCCAACAGCAACGACAAGTGATTTTACAGTAATAGTAATTTAGTGACAAGTTGTTGAAGCCCCTCTAGTGAGAGTGGTTGTGTGTGTGTGTGTGTGTGTGTGTGTGTGGGACATCCATCTGCTCTGGACCATACCATTCACACATGTGCAGGTACCTGTAGTGCTGAAACATGACAAGTACTGCAGCTTTTTAAATGTCTTCAAATGCTTCCGAAAACATGCTTGTGTTTTGAAAGACTGATTTGATATTGAACCTCACCATGTTTTGATAAAGTTAGCATATAAAGAGAAAGTGTGTGTGTTACATAGTATTTAATGAACATAATGTGGTTTTGAGCAGAGAATTAACTATGGGCAATTATGTTTAGAGTTTGGAAAAAGTGCTTTAGCTACAGGTACTAAAACTGTAATAGGGATGTTGGGTCATTTATGTTGGTTTGCGCTGCACTCTCACAAGGAGCCTGGTCAGCACATCACCATGAGCCGTCCTGAGCCGTCCAAGTGAAAGCTCAAACATCCAAAGGGGGGTTTATTCATTTATACCAGTGTGAAAGCATGGCCAACTTTCAAGGCCCACTGTGCCTGCTGCCTTTTAGATAGAAGCTTGTCATCAAGGGAATTTTCCATTTGTCATCTCACACACAACATATCATCCACTCAGTCTCTGGACAATTTAAATGTGTTATATCGTTGCCATTGAAGTCAATTTTTATTCCAGTTTATTTTTTAATGTCTTAATGTGCTGTGGAAAATATAACTCTATTGGATACAGCGTGTATTGTGTGAAAGACTGTAATGTACTTTAAATGCAACGTTTTCAAGGGCATTCATTTTGTTCTCCATGGCAGTCTGAAGCCTTTAAGATTGGATGCTTTATATAGCCAAACCTCTTCTTCAGCAATCACTTAAAGACATAATAGTGCATTGTGGAGAGTCTTATGTAAAATCGTATCGTTTGCCATGATTTAACATGACACCTTGACACCTGTTATTTGATATCTATAGTTAGTTCTTTATCAGAGCATAACAATAAAAAAATGTCCTTTCCTCCTTGCCGTAGGGGTGCACTCCTCCACCCTGCGGGCCACCACCCACTGCCTGGACTCCACCCGGCCCTGCAACCCCTGCCTGGACGCCACCAAGGCCTGCAACCTGAACGACACGTGCAAGCGCCAGCGCTCCGCCTACATCGCCACGTGCAACAAGTCCCCAGCGCCCGCTCCCGCCGACACCTGCAACCGCAAGCGCTGCCACAAGGCCCTGCGGCAGTTCTTCGACCGCGTGCAGACCGAGCACAGCTATGGCCTGCTCTTCTGCTCGTGCCGGGACAGCGCCTGCGCTGAGCGCCGCCGCCAGACCATCGTGCCCTCGTGCTCTTTCGAGGAGAAGACAAAGCCCAACTGCCTGGAGCTGCGCAGGAATTGCCGCCTCGACCCGCTCTGCAGGTCAGTACTCCTATCGCCGCTTTTCTAACGTGCTTGTATGAGGGGGTGTGTGCGTATATACCTGTGTGTGTGTTTTTGAGTGGGTGTACAGTATGTGTGGGTTGTTGTATGTTTTTGAGTGAGATTTGGTATGTACAGGTGTGTGAGAGTGGTTGTGTGTATGTGTGTGGGTGACCAAGCTTATTTGTGTCTGTGTTTGTCCACTGCGGCCTCTCCCAGAAGAAGAAACCTTTCTGGGAGCAGTTCCAAGCCATTTCTCCCAAATTGTTGCACACAAAAAACCTGTATTGTTACTTTATTCAAAATAAAGCATATGTTGCCCCAGGCTTCTAAGGTCAAATTCCCTGTTCTTGCACAAGAACTCTCTTATTGTGGTGTCTAGTGGAGCGTCTCAGGTCTGTGTGGAATTCTGTAGGATTTTTTCTGCATACCCTGCCTTTGAGAAAAGTCCAAGAAAACAGCCAATATAGCAAACAAAGCTTTTTCATGGAAGTGAATAAGTTTATGGCAAAGAAAGAGACGGTGTGCATGGGGGCGATGGATTTGTGTGGGTGTACTCAGTTAAAATGACTGTGGTGTGGGTGGCTGCCTTGGTCCTTCCTGGGCTTATCTATTCATTCATAGCACATTCATGCATAGCACACTGAAGTACAATTGGAACATGGAACATCTTATTTCCTCTAAACCTACACACTGTAGACTTGGTTTAAAAAGAGAGAACGTCATCATCATCTCTTGCATATATATTTTTGATAATTTTTCTCCTTATTTTTCTTTTTCTGTGAAGCGATCTTGGGTGTCCTGAAAGGCGTTTTAAATCAAATGTATTTATTATTATTATCTTTTGAACAGTATAGAATAGTAGCAGTTCTACCTGAAACCCTCATGTTTTTTCTCCACAAAGGTTCTTGGGCGGGGACTGAGATACATGTACAGTAGTTCTAGCCAAGCCACTGCTAATCAGCACCTTTGTGTGAAGCAGGAACATTCTAGATTTGTGAAGATCTATGTATTGAAGCTGCAAACCAGCTAGCTACAATACCTATCAAATGTTACTTTCTCCACTTTTATTCTCCAGTGTTCCTTAACTTGTATCTAGGCAGTATACAGGCATGGGGGAAAAGAAGAAGAAGGTTGGTCATTAAAAAAGTAGAAAATGAGACAGAGAGCAGGAATTAGAATGGGAGTGGAAACTGGCTGCTTAATTGAGGGGGCTGTGTTCAATTATCCTGAACGGAACATTAGTAGATCACTTTCACTGTGTTTTTAGACCAATTTAACAGGCCACTGTTTAATTAACATGGCTAGATTCTGACATGGAGCCCGCCAACGCACAAGCTCACAGTGCTCTCTTGGCAGTTTGGTCAGGGATCCTATAGCAGACAGGTAAATCAGAGAAGCGTAATTATGGTATCTATGCTAACCCTAAAGTAGCACACATGTACTCTTGCCTGTACATCCCTGTGGCTCTGAAACGGCAGGAACTCAACCTAGCACTTCTACTTTTTGGTCTTTGTAATAACAGTGAATGGTAGCTCGACTTTCACAAGCTGAATTGAAGACTGAAATTAGGCCTGGTTTGCCTAATTTAGTGGATACAATTAAATGTACACAGTTAAAATGAATATACTGCACTGTCAAAATGACAACAATCACAAACATAAACACATAATAGTTGTGTTTGTTATGACAGAAATAATTGAAAAAGGCACCGTGACTATAAGATTAGCCTAACAGTCCTTTGGGAATTTCAGTTAAATGGAGAGAGCACATGTTCTCTATACAACGTACCCATGGGACAATTATGAGAATTTTCCTTCAAAGGCTTTCTGTAAAGAGTGAACTCTCTGCCTAAAGTGAACTCTCACCTCACCAATTGGTGAATCAAAAAAAAAAATGCAAGGAAGAATATATATATATATAGGCGAGGCAAGGCAAGGCAACCACCTGTACATGTTATGGAAAGGAGGTATCCATTTTGGTCATTGTTTCACTCTGGGGGCTTACCGTATTACGAGGGATTTACATGTTCAAACAGCTCCGTGCCTCACTAGCAGATTCCCACGCGCTTGCAGGAGATGATGGGAAAGAAAAAAGAAATCCCTGCAATTTATTAAACGTATTACAGCACGTATATGCAGTATAGGTGTATATATGGGCCCTGTTCAGTGGGTGGGTGGAGCAACCCTCACCCTGTACCCCGTCATCATCATTATCTCCATCACAACACCACCTTCGCCGCCCTGCCCGAAGACGGATGGGATTTTGGATACCAGTTATTTAGTGGAACGTTGCGCAGCGATCTCTCGCCTCCAAGCGTTCGCACCTGACGGAGGCCTGACGAGTAATGACTCAATTCCTCCAATGACATCCATTCCAGGAAATAATCCTCCTATGCAGTTCTGCCTGACCCACTTTGCAATGAAAATACCCTTAACGATAAGATCTCCGTCATTCAGCAGCACAGCGTAAAAAAAAAAAAAAGCCATCGTCTCTGCGCGGTGATTCATGATTGACTCGATAATGAGCGGGGGCTGTGTCGCAGCCTGGTGGATTTGGAGCTGTGGAGAGGCTCGCTGTGGGTGACCTCTCTGGGTCCTTCTCTGGCTCCACCCTTCCCTTACAACTTATTTGGGAGATTTTTCAGTGGCCAAAGGGAATCTCATTATGTGCAGGCTTGTCCTCCTTCATCTATTTTTTTCAATAATCCAGCGTCTTTTGAAGAGCAGCAGAGGTTTCTAATCAGATAAAAAAGAGAGCAGTGAATGAGCTCAAACTGGCTGAGGATTGGCTTAATTTCCGTAGGAGTAGTTTGCATGTAAAAAGAAGGACATTGAGAACAAATAAATTTATGAAATACACACACATACACACATAGACACACAGACAACACACACATACTCTGCCACACTCACAACTTGAGATGTTTTTTAACATGATGTTTTTTTTTTCTGTGTCCAGATAGGAACAACACATTTGTTTTAAGAGTGCTGTAGGAATGAGATGATTGTGTATGTGGGGGCATTTTCACTGGATACAATGAGACGAGGATTTAGGACCATTTTCTGCTTGGTGGGCTACAGGATTTAGATAATACCCTGGTACAGTAATTACACCATACGCATCTTGGCAGATATCAAAGAAAAGTTGCTCATAAAGGGTGGCTTTCACTATATCCGCCCGTATTAGTTGGCTAACATTGGTTCCCTGCTTTCAGGATCGTCCTCATGAGGGAAATTGTGCAGGCCTTTCTCTGGCCCTTGGGAAAAAATGAGGGGCAGTTACAATGTTGTTTCAAGCTTCTGTGGACAAGCCTTTACAAACCCTTCAGTGGAATCATCAGGGGAGGCTAAACTCCCCTACTTAAAGGGCTTCTGTTGTAAACAGCTCGTTGATTTATTACCAGTCTCATTGAGAAAGGAGATGCACACAGAGAGCCTTTCAAGCTTTACCCCCAGACGTGTGCGTGCGTGTGTGTGTGTGTGTGTGTGCGTAAAGAGAGAGAGAGAAAAAGAGACAGAGAGAGAGAGAGTTAGAGACAGAGCTATGTATAGAAAGACTATGCATGTAAAGACAATGTGAGACTGTATGAAAACAGTATGCCTAGTGTGTGAGGAGATGAGCGAGGGGATTGGAACCATGAAGATAGACAAAGATATCAAGAGAGGAAACTAGTACAAAAGTGCTGAGAGAGCTATGCATTAGTGTGTGTGTGTGAGTAAGAGTGAGAGAGAGACAGAAAAAAAAGAAAGAGAGAATAGATGCGTGGTAGGTGTTAGGTAAAGGAGGATTTATCGATTCTCGAAATGCTAGAGAGGTCTGCTGGCGTCAGGCAGAGAGGCTCTATATTCCCCAGGTCTACCTGCGTCACACACACACACACACACTTAATCCTTCCCTGACCATGTCGGTTCTGTCACCCTGTTGTGCTGCTTCCCACTATTTACTATAAGAAAATCCAGGCCTTACCTAACCTAACATATCTCCCAGTTCTTGGCACAGACCTTGGTTATCTCACCTCAACTACTGTAACGCCTTCTTAACAGGCCTCCCGGCATGCGTGGTGAAGGGTGGAGAAGGGTGCGGCTAGTCGCCGGCATCAAATGCAAGTCACTAATGCTTGCCTATCAAGTGAATGCTTCCATTTAAATGCCCTCACTAAGGCTTATGCTACCCCACAGCCACTGTGCTGCGTTCCTCCACATCATCCGGTACTGCCATCCCTACATACTCGGCAATCCAGACTATTTTCATTTCTTGTTCCCCATTGGTGAAACGACCTACCAAGTGCTACCAGAGCAGGAGCAACCCTCTCTGTCTTCAAGAGCAGTTAGAGATGAAGCTCCTTCGAGAGTACCTCCTCTTCGAACACATCTAAAAACCCAACACACCTAACATGCATTTACCGTACGCTTTCTTTCTTCCCTCCTTTCCGCCTCAGTCTTCTACCACTCCTTTCATTGGTAGTATTCTACCACTCTTTTCTTCGACTACACTTAAAACTAATACTTAAACTTCGCGACTCTCATCCTCTGGTATTTATTGTAGTAGTATTTACAGTATTGTAGTTGTGTTTATTGTAGTAGTTATCAAAGTAGTATTTATTTTGTATTACCTAAGGGCTCTGTTAGAGCCTCTGCCAAATGAATAAATGCCCTACATGTAAATGTAACCATCTCTGGGTAATTAATTTGGAGGTCACAATGACAGACAGCTCTAATCTCTCTCTCTCTCTCTCTCTCTCTCTCTCTCTTATGAAGAGCAATGCTGGTATTTGTTTGATTCAGGTGAGAGCGCACAGGAGTGCACAGAGGCACACTTATTTTGAGTGTCATTAGAAGACATCCCATGTTGAGCTCTCGCGGTAGATTTAGAACGAACAGCAGAATACAGGCACTTCTGATTTGTTTGCTTGGGGAGATTTTCTGCCTTTCTAACACACACACACACACACACACACACACACACACACACACACACACACACACACACACACACACACACACAAACTCACACACATTGATCGCCCGTGTGAGATCAATCAAATGTTTCCCCGACTTTGATTTGTCTCTTCCTCGCTTCTTTTCCCATCCTTCTGTCACTCAGTCTGTCTGTCTCTGTGACTGCTGTTTGGCCTGGAGGTGTGCTGGCCCCTCAGTCTCTCGCTCTCTAAGATGTGGCAGTGAGGGGTCCCTCTATGCCTGTAATGCCCTCACCCTCTTCTAGGCTCACATCCATGCCAGCGAGTGATTGACAGGCCGTCACTATAGATGGGAGGCTCTGTAGAGGATGGGACTGAAGCGATGTGAGGAGTGATCTCTGGGTTTCTGGGTGGGAGTGATTCAGAAATAACAACACAGCCGGCCTGGAGTTAGGAACTAGCAGTTGACAGAATAAAGCATTTTGCGATAGCATGTGATGGCATGATGCAATGTATTTTTAATAGTATTTCCTCCCATGGTAGACTGATGTTAAGATATCAAAATAAGCACCATGCTCTGACAATCCTCAAACAAGACATTGTTTTTGTCAGGACTGTGGAGTGTGACACCATAAGCCTTCATTTCAGCAAATTGCCTCATGCCTGTTTTGTGGATCCATGCAGGAATCTAGGGGTGGATCTTTGGTCTTGAAACCGTTCCAGTAACAATGTTGGCATGCTTAGTAAACATGTAAACAAGTAAAACATTTGTCTACACTTAAATCCTCATGTGTGAGCTAAAGGTCTCCCGAATGTGCTTTTATGAAAGAAACCATGCATTGAATTAGCCCTCTGTGGCACCTAAAGCTGATCCTCTTGGCACTACTAGGCATCACTGCATGGAGAGCCTCTGTAATCCACGGATGGATACTATGCCAACTCAAGACATTTAAAATCTTACATAAAACTTGGTGGTTGGCACATGGCATATGTTTTTTTTCTTCTGTCTCCCTTTTACCTCATGTTTTTTCTTTCTCTTGCAGAGTATTTTCACTTAATCCTAAACAAAAGGAATAAGTTGTTTGATTTCAGAATGAGCAAAGAAAAGTGTTAGCAATTCTGCTGCTGGGATCTGTCTTTTATGCTTGAGAGCCAGTAGTTGATACCCAGAGCTCTCGGCTGTAGGCTAGGCTAAAAGTTATCACAGCAATCCTTCAAACTTTATTACAAGGACTGCCAGAGGCAAGAAATCTTCACAGTCCCACACGTCTACATGTTTTTTTCCCCACACAGTTGGTGTTGTTAAACACAAAGGAAATTAAACTACTGTTGACTTCTGTACTGCTCAATTAATTAGCCTTTTTTTTCTCCTCGGTTGTGTTGTCTTTTAGAGAAATGTATGCCCAACTGGGGTAGGCCTACTAGATTCACTCTGTATTTCATTGGAAATGTGATTAAGAATTGGATGAATTGAGGAACCTCATACTTATTACAGTGCATGAAAATGCACTGTTCTGTTATCCGAAGTCTTCTTCTTCTTCTTCTTCTTCTTCTTCTTCTTCTTATTCTTCGCACCAAATTTCTGCGTCTAATTCAGCTTTAACCATTTAACGTAGAAACTTCGTTCAAACTTTGTAACGTCGGTCTTAAAAAGGAGACTTGAGGAATGTATTTTTCACTTTTGTAAACTTTATACTTTTTGAGATATTAATAAAAAACAAGCTTATTTTCCCCCATAGACTTTGTATGGGGGCAATGACATCATAATGGGATAATTAACTTGATTTGCACCTGTATCAACGTCCAGCTGCTCAACTAGGTCCCATCAAAAAGCTAGTTAAACTGATTGCACCTGTATCAACTGCTTTCTGCTCAATTAGGCCAACTCTCTCTGTGTATCTCCATTCTACAAGGATATACAGTAAGGCACATTCCATCCAACTTTCTATCCATTCATCCTCTTCAAACCATTCACTCATCTACCCATTATACTATCCCATCAACATCCATTAAACAATCTGCCTATCAACATCCATTCAACTTTCTGTCTATCAACATCCATAACACTATCTACATTTAACTTTTAAACTATATACTCTGGGCCAGATGTACGTACATTTGCGAATGTAGCGTTATCAGCGCCATGGACACACCGCAGATTGCGAGCGCTGTCAGACCCAAGTTTCCGTCGTATTTATCAATTGTTCAATCCTTAGTGTAAACTGCGCCTTTCTCTGCCCTTCTCCGCCCATAAACGCAATTTATGAACGTCCACAACTGAATGGCAGCGCCTACAAGCGCAGTTGAATGAAGTTAACTGATGACAACATTAAAAAGAATCAAACGTTTAGCGATCATGAAATAATACCATACATGATAAGATGTAAGCAGGGAGATAATGAAGATCAGTAGTTCTACTCAAACTACTTGTGCACGTAGGCTCTGGAAGATTGGTCAAATCTAGCAAGTAGGAAACTTTAAGTGAATGACGTGAAAGTGAAAGTAAGACATGCGAAAGGCCAACGAAAATTAAGGTTGCTTTTGGTAGTACAAATACTTTCACCACAAAAACTGGTGTTCTAAATAGCGATTCTGTTGTCTTTGAAAGGTTCTCTTATTGACGCATTGAACTGCAATGTGGATTAACACCTGTTTTTACAAGGCGGAAGTATTTAGGCGCAGAATAGACGTGCGCTTTCAGGAGCAGTCTTTGTACATACCGCGGAATACATAACTAGGCACTCTTTACTCTTCCCCTCCCATCTTTTTACGCTAAACTCCCAATCGCAATCTGCCACTTTCAGCTCCCGCGACAGGCAGTTTGCGCTTTTACATCATTGCGGCCTGTTTGTACATACCTCGCAATGATTTTACACGCACATTGCGAAACAAATACGCCTGAAATGGGCGCAAAAGCGTTAGTACATCTGGCTCTCTGTCTCAGGCTTTAAACATACAATCTGGCTCTACAGATCCTGTTCAACTATTTCCTCTGCCCACAACTGTTTCAAAATAAATGTCCTCACTACAATAATTCACTATTAAATAATTTAACTATTTAAACGACTCAACTATTAAACTGTTCAGCCATTTCAACTGTCAGTTGTTATCAACTATGACTTCTGCCAACTGTTATCAAATAAAAGTTTGTTTGGCATTTTATGTTAATATACAGTATGTTTATATTTTCATGCACTGGTAATTTCCTCGAAATTACATTTTCTAGTTCTCTTTGATGATCCAATAGCCCTCCTTGCGTATAATGAATTAAAAATTAGGGTGTAGAAAATCTGGATTACGGAAGCATTGTTGGAAGATACATTGCAACAGCACATACAGTAGTTACATTACACTGTCAGCTGTTACCGTGCTTTACCACCTGTAGGTTAGTGGTAACCTACATTCACCCAAAAATTTACCCTAAATGAGAAATAACTGGAATCAAGTACAGTTGCAGTCCTGATTAATAGCCAGTAGGTGTGAGTTTCCGTGCCCTACATATTAGCATAGCATGCATGTAAACAGATGTTTCATTGTTTGAGAGAGGGCATGTCTTTATGTGCAGGTTAATTACCAGTTTGCCACAGCCTCCCATTTTGTCTTTCTCCCGTTCCATTAGCATTAACTTTTTGAACTTCCTCAGCTGTCAGCTGAGTTTTCACTGAAGGCGTTGTTTATGCAGATGCAACACTGCACACAGCCTACCACACTCTCTTATGTCTCTACTAATCTCCTGTTAAGCCCTGAGATGGCATTAGAGGTTTTCAGGTCGTATGTGATCAATAATTAATCTTCAATGAGAAGCAACTGGAACAAACACACAAAGGATGTGGTGTCTTGCCACAGACTGCCAAATGACTAAGTCTACTTTTGAGGCCAGCCAATTTCAGAAAAAAAAGAAAACTTGTTGAAATATACACAGACACATTTTGAGTTCTAAAGCTTTGCGATTGCATTTTTTATTTTCATATATTGCTTATCTTTTTTTGTTTGCCAGTAAAAGCAAACACACTAGCTTGCCTGAGGGCTTGCCATATACTTGAACGCTAGCATTTCAATAAACAATTGATGGAACAACCATGTGCTTGTGCACGCATTGTGGTTTTCTATATTGTATTGTCAAGCAAGTCACCTAGGACCGAACAGGCCAGAACTTCTTAAAGCGCTATAGCAGGGCTCTCAAGTTTTGAAGTTTGCAAGGAGTGAGACTTTGTTTCTCAGGGGGAGGGGGCTCTGGGGGCTCCCATTTAAAGCACTGTGGTTCAATGTCAGCCATTTTCACAGTCATGAGGCCATCCTTAAAAATATTCTTGTTTGCAGTAACAGCTAAAAAAATAAAAAAAAAGTACAATTTTGGTCATGGTGATTACGTAGGTATGAATTTAAACAAATGTGCATATTGTGACGTAACTGACTGGGTCCTCAACCCGTGCCTTCAGGCACATCACTGCAAACCTCAATCTGATGCAGGTTATGTAGACCAGCCTTTCTCAAACTTCTTTGACCTGAGGCCCAGTCATTTCAGACTTTGGGGTCATAGGGCTCATCTACACGTACCCAACCCCACTCACTCCAAATCAAATTGTCATTATCATTATCACAATCGTTATTATGCCTATATTGTTATACATGCACTTTCACTTAAAGGAACCGTATGTAAGAAATTAATTACAATTAATCATAAAATGGCCCTGATATGTCACTAGACATTAAGAAATCATGTTCATTTCAAATACTTATATCGCTGACAACAGTAGTCCGTACATTATGTTACATATGGTTCCTTTAAATGTTTTGTGACATGCAAATCAGAGGGCTGCTTTAATAATGTAAGATATAATTAGTTTCATTGCTTTTGCATGGTTGCATGATGCTTGCATAAGAAAATAAATACTTCTCAAAACAGCAACAATTATATGGGTGCTATTGTTTTGGGATGTTTCCCTCATGCAAGCATCATACATTGGTAGGAAATAGAGAAAAAAATACATGTTTTTTAATGAAGTTTAATTTGAATGCCTGAAGGATTCAGGGAACACAATACCAGCTTTTTTGGCGAGCAGATAGGCATAAATCACTGATCTGTTGATCTTTAACAGATAGAAAGAAGGCTACAATAGCTTTTGGCCACGTTATATTCAAATTTGACTATACAATACTCAGTGCTATACAGTGTATTATACAGTCTCTGCTCTGTTTCTATGGAAGTTCCAAAAATCAACGTTGTTGTCAAGTGTCGTTAAACAATTAAATAGCATTCAACAGGTTGAAGCGGAGCTTTGATACCAACGTTATCGATTAGTTTCAGTTTCTCTCGCGCAGGCGCCTGCACTGAATGAACGCTCATACCACCACTTTATTGTATGGCTCCATGTTTAATGACATCGATAGCAGAAACGTTTGTTTTCTTTTTTGTCGGTCCGCGGTATCTTGATCAACTGCGCAGCAAATTATCAGAGGAAGCGCCGGGCCTAATTTCACTCCACGACTCGCGGACCAGCAGTCTCCACGTTGCGGACCCACATCAAAACAAAACTAGGCCTATTACCTGATTGGTTGATAAATCCTATTTTCGGATTGGCCGATAGGTTAGTAACTGAACAGCAGATTACTAACTGCAGATTACTGTGCTGAATGAGTGCACAGACAGCAACGTTGTGTGACACGTTTGTAAAATATAGCCCTTAGAAATGTCTGTGCGGTCAAGTTAATAATTTCTCGGAGTGAGAAATGCCATGTGTGGCGTTAGAGCGTGTGAAGTCATTGAAATGCGTGTGTCTCACGCTCAATGCGTCAGATTTAAGAGGTCTGCCGCTATAGCTTTGATGCGCCAGTTCGGCTGATTTAGCCTCTGGCTAACCCTGGTTTAGCCTCAGGCCAATAGTGTGCTTCACCATATAGATGATGATCAGTGGTCATTCTGTTGGATATGCAGTGAGTCCATTATTTATATCTGTGTCTGCTTAGATGAGAGTTTAGCCACAAATGAAGGACTATGTATAGACTAGTAATGTGAAAAAAAACACTTTCCAAAGAAATGGGTGCTCAAAAGTCAGCATTTGTAAGCAGCATAATTGTTTTTGTATTTTAAATAATGCAACCAACTTAAGTGGTGAAAAGGGGCGTAAGAGGATTTTCATGAATCATATTCATGAAGTATATTTTGAGAACCAGAACTAGAACATAACCACTTGTCTTTTTATTGATGATACATTTCTACATAGTTACTTTCTCTCTGTTTAACTTTAACTTAAGCGAGAGGGGCAGATGTACTGACATGTTAATGCCAGCATTTGGTGTATGTTCATCACAACCTTTGCCTAAAGCATAGCGTGGTTTGAATTAACAGACCATATTATGTTGCAAACTGATGTCTGCATGCAGAAAAACTGCAGGATGAAAAGTAGGTGTCTTCTTTCTTATATATGTATTCATGGCAGGGTCCTGGGGACAAGGGACAGTTTGGGCTATGAGGCTCTATGAGAGGAGATCTGCAAAGAGCGAAGTTATTGTATGAAAAAATAGTGGGAAGACTGCACAAATCTGTTTTGCCTTTAAAAGTGGGGTTTATCACAAGTAAGTGTAGCTGCAATTAAGTTTAGTACATTCAACATGAAAATATAGTGAAAATATATATAAAAATATTATAAATAGTATATTTGTTATGCTGCACATTTCAACCTACAGTACGTGCCCATGGCCTGACTGGTCTCTTATGGGGTTTTGCCCATACCCAGTGGGGAGAATTCCCCCCATAACCATCAAATCTAGCTGGTGATCGGACATGCTATCACACATGCACATGCTATCACATACTGCAGACCATTTTGGTTAGCATACACAACCTCGTTAGTACCGCACCATATTTGCAGACAATGTTCAGACAGTGGTAAGAGGCCCCTATCTTCATTACTGCAATGGATTATAAAAAAGCAGAAACGTTTGTTTTCTTTTTTGTCGGTCCGCGGTATCTTGATCAACTGCGCAGCAAATTATCAGAGGAAGCGCCGGGCCTAATTTCACTCCACGACTCGCGGACCAGCAGTCTCCACGTTGCGGACCCACATCAAAACAAAACTAGGCCTATTACCTGATTGGTTGATAAATCCTATTTTCGGATTGGCCGATAGGTTAGTAACTGAACAGCAGATTACTAACTGCAGATTACTGTGCTGAATGAGTGCACAGACAGCAACGTTATTATGACACGTTTGTAAAATATAGCCCTTAGAAATGTCTCCAATGCGGTCAAGTTAATAATTTCTCGAGTGAGAAATGCCATGTGTGCGTTAGAGCGTGTGAAGTCATTGAAATGCGTGTGTCTCACGCTCAATGCGTCAGATTTAAGAGGTCTGCCGCTATAGCTTTGATGCGCCAGTTCGGCTGATTTAGCCTCTGGCTAACCCTGGTTTAGCCTCAGGCCAATAGTGTGCTTCACCATATAGATGATGATCAGTGGTCATTCTGTTGGATATGCAGTGAGTCCATTATTTATATCTGTGTCTGCTTAGATGAGAGTTTAGCCACAAATGAAGGACTATGTATAGACTAGTAATGTGAAAAAAAACACTTTCCAAAGAAATGGGTGCTCAAAAGTCAGCATTTGTAAGCAGCATAATTGTTTTTGTATTTTAAATAATGCAACCAACTTAAGTGGTGAAAAGGGGCGTAAGAGGATTTTCATGAATCATATTCATGAAGTATATTTTGAGAACCAGAACTAGAACATAACCACTTGTCTTTTTATTGATGATACATTTCTACATAGTTACTTTCTCTCTGTTTAACTTTAACTTAAGCGAGAGGGGCAGATGTACTGACATGTTAATGCCAGCATTTGGTGTATGTTCATCACAACCTTTGCCTAAAGCATAGCGTGGTTTGAATTAACAGACCATATTATGTTGCAAACTGATGTCTGCATGCAGAAAAACTGCAGGATGAAAAGTAGGTGTCTTCTTTCTTATATATGTATTCATGGCAGGGTCCTGGGGACAAGGGACAGTTTGGGCTATGAGGCTCTATGAGAGGAGATCTGCAAAGAGCGAGTTATTGTATGAAAAATAGTGGGAAGACTGCACAAATCTGTTTTTTGCCTTTTAAAAGTGGGGTTTATCACAAGTAAGTGTAGCTGCAATTAAGTTTAGTACATTCAACATGAAAATATAGTGAAAATATATATAAAAATATTATAAATAGTATATTTGTTATGCTGCACATTTCAACCTACAGTACGTGCCCATGGCCTGACTGGTCTCTTATGGGGTTTTGCCCATACCCAGTGGGGAGAATTCCCCCCATAACCATCAAATCTAGCTGGTGATCGGACATGCTATCACACATGCACATGCTATCACATACTGCAGACCATTTTGGTTAGCATACACAACCTCGTTAGTACCGCACCATATTTGCAGACAATGTTCAGACAGTGGTAAGAGGCCCCTATCTTCATTACTGCAATGGATTATAAAAAAGTTGTAGGTCTAATTTTGGATGTGGATTTGGATTTAAAAATATCACTACACACTAATAATTTGCTCTAACAGGATAATTGCCCATTTCTCTACTTGCAGTTGCATGTTTCTGAATTGGGTAATTGGCTTTGGGCACAACCTGAGTAACAGTGGACGCACCCACATAAAGAAGATACTTTTCTGCTAGAATAGTGTCATATTTATGCAAAATTGTGCACAAAAACACACTCATCCCTACTCATGCTGTACATGGCTTTGTATTGCCCAAGATGCACGAGGGGGGTACTGCATTATAGGGCAGTGTGGGAATGTCATGCAGAATTGTGTCACAATGAGTTGATTCAGATGAGGGGAGGATGTGTCTCTCTGTGTCACTGTGACTTCAGCTGTGCAGGGGCGACAGGACTTAAATGCAGATGCTTCAGGCCAGTGAGCAGCACTGGAGGTGCATGGGAGGAAAGAATGCTGAAATGGCAGCTGGGAGTGTGTGTGTGTGTTGGGGGTAGTGCTGCAGTTTGTGTGTGTGTGGATGAGTAAATGTCTTTTTCAGTTAGATTTGAAGATAGTCACTTGTATAGATGTCAAGGTAGCCCCAGATCCACGGAAAACAGTTTTTTTTAACAAGTTGGTGTGAACATGGTTAAAAATTGGTCTTGAAATTGAGAATTGATTTCATTTTTTAAATCCTCTGTTCAGTTGATCACAAAGTTTAAGGAATGACTTTACAACATGTATTTGTATTTGCAGTATGATGTTGTGGAGTTATATAGCTTGGCATTGCTCTGTGAGCAGAATCTTGGTGGATCAAGTTAAAAACTGCAACGAATGTCTCAAAGCAACATTGTCATTATTCACCAGAAATGATAATAGTATTGTCAGTGCTCCCTGACAAATCAGTAGAAACTTTAATTAATTTGTAGCTTATTCTAAAAAAGGGGTTTAACAAAAAAACAAAAAAAACAATGCAAGTGATAGCCCTTCCAGCGGCCACACACTCTCACACCACACAACAGCACCATAAGCATCATATTTTGCTTGTTCCAGATGAATGTGCTTTTCAGGGGCTCTTATGCCACTGCACTCCTCAGAGCAGAGTGTCCAAATGCCTGAGTGGGAGACAGCATGTAATTTTAACAGCGTGCGGCTAGCGCAGGTATAATGGGAGAGAGGCTCGTGGAGAGCAGTCGAATGGGCTTCATCCCCGACGTCGGAAAGCTCTTTGCACAAACAGTCCCCGACAACCTTTTCTAAACCTCAAGTGAGCGGCAAATTGCTGCAGTTATATAGTTCTCGTTTTTTGTTAAAAGCAGAGAGAGAAAGTGAGAGAGAGCGCTTGTTTCAGGCTTTCATTTTCATCCATTCGTTATGTTCCCCTTTAAGCTTGGACGAGAACAGCTAGGTTCTCTGTGACCTATCCACTTTCATGGACTTGACAAGTGTACTCCTCAGTAGTTTAAGCTTCCATAAAAGAGATAACGGTAGTTGATTAAATGAAAAAAAAAATACAAATACAAGACAGACGAACACTAGTCTCCAAAGTACAGATGGCGACGATGTGATATCTCAAAGGGAACAAGCAAACAAATAAGAAATCAGTTTCTGCCTCATTAGATGAGCAATGGGCCACAGACAGATGTAATTAGAGTCCGGTGAAGTGCCTGTGGTCTTAATTCATCTGGATAGTCCTGATTCATCTGATTCTGAAAGAGATGGGGCTGCGCCTTCATTCTCTTCTCTGTCTGTTTTGTCCGTTTGATTTTGCTAAAGTGTCCGGGGGCATGGTCCTTGAGGCTGTAATGTCTGCAAAGCTCCTCTAGCTCTGTCTGTCTCAGACAGGCAAAAAATGACTACCGGTATGTACTGATTCTGAGCTCCTTCAACCATCGAGTCTGTCAACATGTTCATACAAAAATGAAAGCAAATCAGACTGAACCCACTTTGACCCTCCATGCTTTTCCACAAACCCCATAGCACAAATACTTGGGATTTGGCTACTTAGTGTGGATTACCGGTGCTCAGACAGGGTCTATTCACAGGCTGCGTCCGCAGTTCCATCTTGAGGCCTTGCCCGTTCCTGCTGCATGGGCAGGAAAGCTGTTATTAAGCATGTAAATCAGGCAGGGGTCCTGCACATGAGCCTAATTAAAAACTCCATCTCTTATGCTTGGAGAGGGATGTTATTAATAAGACAAAAAAACCTACACAGCTTGCTTTTACAGAGCAACACTCCCCACTGGTCCTTCTCGCTGTCTTTTTCTATTGCTCTCCAGGTAATACAAGTCACCCTTGAGTCTCTGCTCAAGTTGTTAGCAATCTTTCAGAGTAAAACAATAACGATGATGAAGTCTGTGATGGCAAATATGCATTTCCTGGCAGGGGGGAATCAGAGAGAGAGAGAGAGAGAGAGAGAGAGAATGGCATGGTTATGTCAAAGATCCTTTATTACTAACCGCTTCAACCGCTCTGGTTATGTTGCTGCTTTATGGCTGAGCTTTATGATTTGTCATTATCCCCCACCTGTGGAGGAGTATTAGACTGAGATCCTTAATGGCAGTCACAGAAGAACAGATAATTGGGGGAAATTGGCGTGTCAGTCATCTAGTGAAGTAGCTATATGTCTTGTTCTACCGCTTGTCCAAGAGTGAACTTGAGTACACTCTTTTTGATTTTGTATGACGGGTTGGAGGGGTGGTGAGTGTGAGTGTCTGTTCTCTGTTCTCTGCTCTCTCTCTCTCTCTGACTTGGCTCCAAATGCCTTTCTTTTAATTGAAAACGCATTGTTAGTTTCCCATCGTTATTTCACAATTGTGAAATCTACCAAGTGAGAAGGGAAATCATAATTGGAGCCACACTGATACCAGGAAAGTGCAGCTATGGTGTGAAAATATTGGCTTATGGAAGTGCCTTTTGTAATTGTTTCTTTTCTCTTAGAGGAGACAGGTGGCTTTGTCAAGGGCAGCTGTTTAGTCTGTCCAGGGATACGCCAGGAACAGACGGAGGTGTGTTTCTGCTTCGGTGGGCATGCAAAGGCCAACGAGCACTGGCAGTAGTGAAGGTGTGCACTGGCCTTTCAGATGGACAAGCAGCGGCTCTATGTGCTGGCAGCGGCACGGGGATCAGGGCAGAACGGGCCGCTCTGCTTGTCCTCCTCCCCTCCCTGTACTCAAAACAATACCCATTTTTGAGTGGGTAATCGTTTTGAAAGTTCTGTTTTTTTATTATTGGAAATGTATATAGATTTGTAGCCTCATATAGAATCCTGTTGGAGTGCAAATATGTAAGAGGTCTATGTAAGCAGAGATAGTTCCTCTGAAACTGCACACACAGAACCTGTTGACACGCTTTTGTCAATAAATCTCAGAGGTGGACATCCCAGTCCTGCCATATATTTTTTTTACCTGTGCACACAGGTGATATCACTAATTATCTGATCTACCTGGCGGCTAATTAGGATGAGCTGGTTTACTAAATGGTTGGATCAAATACTTGGCAGGACTTTTGTGTTGTGCATTCTCAAAACCAGACAATCTGACCTTTAGGGGAAACTCAGGCCTTTACCATGGAGACCTCATGACCATAGGCTCAGCAAAAGAGCAAGGGGAGGTTCCACGGCACTCGAGAGTACACCGTTTTGAGTTTCACCTCCGATGGAGACAGCAGAGGGGCGGGAGAGTGAGAGACAAAACACTTTCTGAGGTCCACAAATGATCCCCACACCCCCTTAGAACGAGATGAATACCAGTGTGGAAAATGGGAGGAAGAACATTCCGAGAGAGAGAGAAAGAGAGAGAGGAGAAAGAGAAAGGGAAAAGAATATAGAGAGCACTGTCCACACATAAAGTGCCTTCTCTTAGATGAAGTTGTGGCTGCAGGACACAGCCATTAGTCATGGGAGAGTATTGCAGGATGGAGATAGCAGCTCTGACAGCCTGTCATTTGCCACTCAGAACAAAAGGGCAAGACAAATGAGAAACAGAGACAGAGGGATGGAGGGGAAGAGAATGTGTTGAGCAGTGGGAGAGGATGGAATTAAACCCAATATATGTACTTTTGAGGCCATCCAGGCTGCAGGACAGGCTGTCCAGAAACTGAGCTGCGGTCATTGTTCGGAATGGACACTGGTACTCATGATAAGCTGACACGCAATGCACCAGTTTCGACTGAGAGAGTGTTATTGGCTCATACACTATACTCTAGGGAGAGTGTGTGTGTGAGAAAGTGAAAAGTTGAACATGATATTGATAGCTGATGTGTGGTCTTCTTGACGTGTGGGAGGTTGGTTGGATGTGTGTGTGTGTGTGTGTGTGTGTGTGGATGGGGAGTTTTGTGTGCTGTTTAGAAGCAGATGTCTTGGCATGGAGAAGTGAGCCTGGTGAATTGAGAAAAAATAAACAACTAACGTTATATAAAAACAAAAGGAGGCTTGAGAGAAGAGTGTGAGAGAGTAAGAGGAGGACTCATTGTGGAATTTCAGAAGGTGCACATGTGAAGTGCTTGTTACCAAGAGTGCTGAAGGAATCATCAGGAGAGAAAGGCTGCTGGCAGATATTCGCAACATCACTTGTGATGTGTACATGTTGCCTCTTCCAATGATTAATATAGAATTCACCTATTTTTTACCCTCCAAGAGGGACTGTGAGCTGGGTCAAGTGGATAAAGCTACATCACGTGTGATGCTTACATGTTGCCTCTTCCTATGATCGATACAGAATTCACCCATTTTTCACCCACCACTGATGAGGTGTTATTAGTGCAATGCTAATGTGTCTCAGTGTGAGACGAACCACGGGAAAAGAGGCAGGACCTGCGAGCCGTTTGCTGCTGCTGCTGTTGTCGTTGTTGCTGTTGCTATGCAATGATTAGCTGGCTGGGTGCATCTCTCAAAATTACCACGGGAAAAAAAAGCTACACACAGCACAGAGAGAGAGAGAGAGAGAGAGAGAGAGAGATGAGAGAGAGAGGGATGAGAGAGATGAGAGAGAGAAAGAGTGAAACAGAGAGAAAGAGAGAGAGAGAGAGAGAGAAACACCTGCCTCTGTGACGTAGGGACTGAGGCTTTGGCCCCTCTGCCTGGTCAGGCAGCCTGCGGAAGGAAGCCTTACAGTGGGCAAATGCCTGTAGAAATTCCCTTTGAACTGCAGACATGGGGAGGTCAGGCCAGTGATCTATCAATAAGTAATAGAGTGAGAAAGAGAGAGAGAGAGAGAGAGAGAGAAAAGGAGAGAGTAGGCAGTAAAGGCAGAAACATATGCAGCAGTTTTATGAAGACAAAAAGCGATGAGAGTGTAACCAAGTGGAAAGGGAGAAAGGGAGAGAGCAAGGAAGGAGAGAGAGATGGAGGTGGGGGGGCACAAGGCAGAGGAGGAGGAGGTGGGGGGCACAAGGCAGAGGAGGAGGAGGTGGGGGGGCACAAGGCAGAGGAGGAGGAGGTGGGCGTAAGAAAGGGGGGAGAAAGGAAGAGGAGAGCAAAGATGGTGATTCGGTCCATCTTCGGAGGCAGCAGTGATCCGTAAAGGCAAGGTTGCCTCTGTGCACATACACGCTCAACTCTGCCCTGACTGGATTAGCCACTAGCCTCCGCAGGCATCAACACGCCAACACACACACACACACACACACACACACACACACACACAGTCTGATCTCCCAAACACGATCCTTACACACACACATACACACACTCACGCAGTGCAGTACACACAGTCTGATCTCCCAAACATGATCCTTTACAAATACGCACCGCCAGCACACACACACAAGCACACACAAAGATATTCGTGTGACAAAACATTTTAGTTCCAGACAGAGAGGAATTTGACATTTGAGACACACAGCAAAACATGGCAAGATAAATATGAAATTTTGCAATTTGAAACAAAACGCTGTTCTTTCAACTAAAAAAAAAAAAAGAAATATTCAGATATTCTGACACATTTTCACAGCCATTGCTCAGCATCTATGAGAGCCTCAGGAGATACTGCCATACACATAATCCCTCAGACCAGCATTATTTAAATGATAAAGATGCCTCAGATACGACGACAACAACAATCTGTTGATGCAGTTAGGCAAATGTGTAACAGGAAGAAAGTTTCTGATGTACAGCCGACTCACAATGCAACTGTGGTTTCTGTTTGTCTAAAGGTCCAGACTGGCTGATTTCCACACAAACTGTCAGATGAGCTCGGAGTCCACCAACAGCTGCCCCAATGAGGACTACCAGGCCTGCCTTGCTTCATATGTGGGCCTCATTGGTGAGTGGAGCGATGCAGGATGTCCAAACATACCTGAGAACCACAATGACATACAATAATTAGATATTGGACTGTTACAGTTTTTCTCGATTGCTTTAATGCTTCTGTCAATTCTAACATCACGTTTTCAAAACAATTATAGTTTGTACAGATTGCTTAGACCTGCTTAAACAAACTGGTATCTACTTCATTATTAACACCTCTTTTCCACAGCAGAAGTCATCTCTTGCGAATGTGTTCACATATTTTTATTGGGTTCACACATTTCTCATACCCTTTTGCAAAACAGAAAGTGTTCATGAAGAGCAGGTCTTAAGCAGGTCAAAGCAATCGAGAAAAACTGTATGTCTGCTCCTGCCAGTAATATACATAATTAGGTTTGAGAATGTGTCAATACATGTTGTGTTTTGTTTGTTTACTGTTTCTTTCTCTGTTTCTCTGTTTATGTGTATGTAGGGACCGACATGACCCCCAACTACATGGACTCCACTCCCATTAACTTCACCATCTCACCCGGGTGCACTTGCCGTGGCAGCGGCAACCATGAGGAAGAGTGCGAGAGGTTCCTGCAGGACTTCAGAGAGAACACCTGCCTACGTAAGTCACGGATAGAGAGAACAAAGTCTAAACAAAAAAAGGGGGAAAAAGATTGCAGTTTTGAGAAAGTTTGAGAAAGAAGTATAAATAGGTAGGGTGACCTGACAAAACAAAACCGACAACAAAGGAAGGAGAATGAGCCTACAAAAAGGGAGATAAAAAGCAAGACGGAAAGATTGAGACCAAAGAGTGAGAAAGGGAAACAGACAGACGTGTGAAGTTGTGAAGCACGGGTCCTGTCAGCTGTCTCCATGGGTCTCTTCACAGTGAGGTGATAGTGCAGCTTTGAAGCACTTCCTCAAGCACACTTAGCCAATCACCTGAAACAATGCGTTATACCCTGAAGACACATGCTCGCACTGGCTTTTCTTTCGAGGATTCATTGTGCCCGTGCTTCCTGAAACACAGGGATCTCCATCATCATGAGTAGACTGAAGACACAAAACCGGCACAATTCTTCACAGGCCGCCTTTTTTTTTAAAGATGGGATAGAGAGAGACACACTCCAGCTCTCAGCATTTTCCCCAGTTCAGGACAGCTCCCTACGCTTCCATCCTTTCGTCTTTACTCTCTCTCTCTCTCTTTTCTCTCTCTCTCTATAGCACAGCTTTCTGTGTCATTTAAAGAACATAAGGCCGACATGACGGGAATATGTTTCTTTCTGTCTGGGTGACGCCAGGAGACAGTCTCAATAGATTGCGGCGGTGTATTTTTTCCGGCTTTATAATTCATTTTGTTTCTTTTTGGGCTGAGTATGCAGAAACAGGCTTGGGGTATGGGGAAACACGTTATCCCGAAGATGCCGCTGTCAGGAGACATTTGTCATTTGAGAATTGAGTAGAAGAGTAGAGGCTATAGAATACTAAATGTGACGCTTTCTCTTTGAAGGTATTTCTGTGGGCTTGTGTGCTTTTGAGTGTAAAAGAGAACAAGGGAGTGTGGAAAAGAAAGAGTGTGTGTGTGGAGGGGGAGAGAAGGAGAGAGAGTGAGAGAATGGGAGAGAGACAGTCAGA